>NC_088884.1:13707784-14008078 GCF_037157495.1 Lathamus discolor | reverse complement strand
AGGCTTTCTACAACCTGGCCTTGAACACTGACAGGGACGGAGCATTCACAACTTCCCTGGGAAACCCATTTCAGTGCCTCACCACCCTAACAGGAATGAACTTCCTCCTTATATCCAATTTAAACTTCCCCTGTTTAAGTTTTAACCCATTACCCCTTGTCCTGTCACTACAGTCCCTGACGAAGAGTCCCTCCCCAGCATCCCTATAGGACCCCTTCAGATACTGGAAGGCTGCTATTAGGTCTCCACGCAGCCTTCTCTTCTCCAGGCTGAACAGCCTCAGCTTTCTCAGCCTATCTTCATACGGGAGGTGCTCCAGTCCCCTGATCATCCTCGTGGCCCTCCTCTGGACTTGTTCCAACAGTTCCATGTCCTTTTTATGTTGAGGACACCAGAACTGCACACAATACTCCAGGTGAGGTCTCACAAGAGCAGAGTAGAGGGGCAGGATCACCTCCTTCGACCTGCTGGTCACGTTCCTTTTGATGCAGCCCAGGATACGGTTGGCTTTCTGGGCTGCGAGCGCGCACTGAAGCCGGCTCATGTTCATTTTCTCATCGACCAGCACCCCCAAGTCCTTCTCTGCAGGGCTGCTCTGAATCTCTTCTTTGCCCAATCTGTAGCTGTGCCTGGGATTGCTCCGACCAAGGTGTAGGATTTTGCACTTGTCGTGGTTGAACTTCATAAGGTTCATAAAATATCAGACAAAAAATATGCAGATAAGTAAAACGTGATGTCATGCTTCCTGAAAGATATTTGTGGCATTATGGAAGACCTGTCTAAAAACAGAAGATCTGAATATGACAACATAATAACAAGAAAGAAAAATTAAGAAAAAATAAAGAAAAAAGGAAAAAAGCTGTACTAACTTCCACCTAACACACAGAACATATTACAGAAAAAGTATGCTGTTATTTTTATTCCTGCGAAATGCTGACAGACTTCACAACTGTGTTTCCTGAAAAAAATATCAGTCACATCTACATGGTGGCATTAACAAGGCTTAGACCTTGAAATAAGTTCTTTCAGACCTTCCATGTTATGCTATTTGCTATGTTGTGTGCTATATCATCTACTATGGTATGTACAGCATGATACAGAAATATGCGAGTCCTTGAATAAATGGGGGACAAAGGGACAAAGGAACTCCTGTGAGCTTTTCAGAGTTCTGAAATGGTGGCAGTCTGGAAAACATTTGCTTTACATCTCAATGTTTTTCTTTGTGTTATAGAATCTTCTAGCTCATTACTGAGCTTTAAATAACTAAGGAGTGCAGCATGTCAGTGCATTACCCAATAAAAAGTTTTTTCTGTGATATTTTAATTGAACATACTGAGTTATGGGTATCTAAACAAGAATTCTCTTTTATGATGGGTGGAGAAGGAAAAAAGTTTGCATTGTCTAAAACATTATGCATTTATTGACAAAATTGTATCACTACAGGCTCAATATTGTACCTGTCAAAAATATTCATAAGAATATATTGTACGTGTCAAAAACATTCATAGGAAAACCCAGAGAACTAGTTAAAGGCTAGAAGTTTGTGAATACTTTATTTGTTGTATCTCAAGACAAAAGTTTTATCATTGTAAATTTCAATTTATGGATCACCACACTTTGTCAATAAATTACAGTTCTTGAACAGTAGCTATAAAGTGTCTAAATATACAAAGGTTATGTTGTTCCAAAGGAAGTATACCTAAGCACATGGTTTCACGTGCCTGAGGAAAGAGTTCTTAAATCTTGTCCTAGTCTTCATTTTAGTAAGTTCAAAACCATGAATACACTAGATGTTTTACATCACTTTGCAAAATAGAGGGTCAGGGAATGTAAGAGGGAGATAGAGTACTGGAATCATACCCTACCTTCCCTGGGACAGGCACAACAGGAAGACAGAATACATGGTATGAAGGATTCCTTATGGTCTCTCCACCTGGCTGACCATAGTGACTTAAAGGATAAAGGAAAATAGTGACAAATTCCCACCTGGCACAGCCTGCATGTCTCCTCTGTGACTACCCTGCTTTCCCAGGTGCCATTGCACAAGCATAGTAATTTTGGACTTTAGTAAAGGATTCAACACTGTCTCCTACAACATTTCCCTGGAGAAACTGGCTGCTTATGGCCTGATAAAGTGTATTCTTTGCTGGGTAAAAAAACTGAATGGGTGAGCCCTAACAGTGGTGGTGAATGGTTTCCCATATAGTTGTCAACGAGTCACTAGTGTGTCTCTCAGGGCTCGGCATTGGGGCCAGTCTTGTTTAATGTTTTTATTGACAATCTGCATGAGATGATAAAGTGCACTCTCGGTAAATCTGCAGAAGAGTCTAAATTGGGTGGGAGTGTTGATCTGCTGAAGGATAAGAAGGCTCTGCAGAGGATCTGTACAGGCTGGATCAATAGGCTGAGGTTCAACAAGGCAAAGTGCTGGGTCCTGCATCTGGACCACAGCAACCTCATGCACCTCTACAGGTTTGGGGAAGAGTGGCTGGAGAGCTAGTATGTTGAAAATGACCTGGGGCCATTGACTGGCATCTGGCTGAACACTGAGCCAGTGTTTGCAGCCAAGAAGGCAAATGGCATCCTGCCCTGTATCAGAAATGGTGTGGCCAGCAGGCCTAGAGAAGTGATCGTTCCTCTGTACTTGGCACTAGTGAGGCTGTACTTTGAATCCAGTGTTCAGTTCTAGGCCCCTCACTACAAGAAAGACAAGAAGTGCTGGAGCTGGTCCAGAAAAGGGCAACAAAGGTTGTGAAGGGTCTGGAGCACAAGTCTGATGAGGAACTGATGAGGGAACTGGGGTTGTTTAGTCTGAAGAAGAGAAGGCTCAGGAGGGACCTTATCGCTCTCTACAGCTACCTGAAAGAAGAATGGAGCAAGGAGGTGGCTCGTCTCTTCTCCCAGCTAACAAGTTATAGAACAAGAAGAAATGGCCTCAGGTTGCACTGAGGGAGTTTAGATTGGATATTAGGAAAAAAATGTTCACTGAAAGGGTTGTCAAGCCTTGGAACAGGATGACCAGGGAAGTGGTTGAGTCACTATCCCTGGAGGTATTTAAAAGATGTGTAGATGTGGTACTTAGGGACATGGTTTAGTGGTGAACCAGGCAGTGCTAGATTAATGGTTGAGCTAGATGATCTTAAAGGTCCTTTCCAACCTAAAATATTCTATGATTCTATGATTCTTTGCTGGCTGCCGAAACAGTTAACTTTTTTATGGTAGGTGAGTCCACCTGGGTTTCTTTCCAGAGAAGAAACTACCCAAAGTAATATGCAGAAAGAATTAGGAGATTTGCAGGCTCTTAGGCTTTTTATCTGCCAGGGAGCAGTCTTGGAGGCATATATATGAGGAGGCACATATATGAGGAGGCACATCTTATGCCAAAACCTGTCATCAGGGCTGTGCTCCACTGCCCTGTCTACCTGTTGCCTAATCACACTGACATCTTCAGTCCCTGATTGTCGTAACAGGGAAAGCTGGTCTCTCTTGTGTAAAGTTCAGGCTGTTACAAGTGATGCAGCAATTTGGCCCTGGTAAAAGTAGACCTGATAAAGAAGAAACCAGAGTTAGCAGAAAACATGTTTACATTTTCTCCCCCAGTACTCCAGAGATATCATAGAGGAACCTTTTAACTATATACTTTTTTTCCTTAAAAAGACTGATTTCTTTCATTCACACAGCTCTCTGACAGAAAGGGAAATTACATGGGTTGTGCAGATGCCTGTGGTTATCCATAAATATAGCTTTTTTAAGTGAAAAAATTGGAATGTAATTGAATAACTGCCTTAACCAGTCAAGACATTTTATTTCTTTGTTTACACAATAAAGACTAGAACATTTATCTATTTATCACCATCTTCTTAAAAGCTTGCAAATAATTTATGAGTTTCTTATATACTGCTAAAGGTAAAAATTGATTTGTACATATTTATAATTTCCATCAGATTTCAAAAGCCTTATAAATGGAGAATTGAGACATTGTTTTAGAAATCTTCAATTTGTACATCTCACATGTTCTTCTTGCAAGTATATATGATTATTTGTCAAAACATAAATGCATTCTTTTTTTGCAACACAGATACACGAATACAAGTTGATGTCAGAACTGTTTCAGCTTTTCGAAAATCATGTTTCTCCCTTTTTAAAATGCTATACATATTTTGTATAAACTAATAACCAAGTTAGAAATGGCATAACATTTTGTACAGTCTCCAGCTATAAATTTGGTGTAGGGCCATAAAAATCCAATTTAAAGGGTGTTCGCCAGCTAATGGGGGACATGAGTTACTATTTGAATTTCAGAACTACTTAAAACATGTCATTCCTTGGGTGAAAATGTTCATTGGTAAATGGTGGCATAGAGGTCTTCTGGCTACAGAGATAAGGCATGGGTGAATACAGAATGTATTTTAAGATGAAGTCACTTTCTTAATCTTTGAATTTCACAGGTTCTACAGTTTAATATGTCTTTTAAACTTTTGCTAGTGTATTGAAGAGTTTCTTTAGAAAAGCAAAACATGAAACTTTCTTTAGAGCTTATAGCAAACTTCATGTGTTTAAGGATATATTTGTAATCACTGAAAACCAGAGCTCAGATTTCTAGTTTCTGCATAGTTATTTTGTGAAGTTGATTGTAGAATTATAAGAAGTCAATTCCAAATATAAATGCTACCTGTCCTAGGACCTGTCAACCTCAAGAATGAAAATGCATCATTTCTGAAGTAAGTGTGATTTATTTTGAAGGTCATGTAAATTAAATGCTTACAATTGTTGCATTTATATTACAGTTACTGAATATCTAGGAGATTAATAAAAAGATGACTTGCTTTCCTGTTTGATTTAATTTTTTACTACAGATATTTGGTACTTTTGTAGTGCTAGCTAGGCCTGAACTTTCGTGCTTTCCATGCTGGAATCTAACTCAGCAATTACAGAAAGCCGCTACTGTGAATATTTCCATGTGCAACGTAAATTGCACATTTCCAGGAGCAAACAGTACAGATATGTGATCTGTATGCATAAAAGTTGCTTGGCATATGAAAATAAACCAGTGTTTCCTTTTAAGTATCCCATGTTCATTCTAGAATGAACATACTTTCATAATTTGAAATATTACTATACGGGTTAAACACATGGGAATCATAGGACTAGCTGACGGTATGTGTATTCTAGGTTTATGAGGGCATCCCATGCGTATAAAAGGATTTCTTTATGTTCTCTGATCTACACAGTTTGATACTTGTTTCTCATAATGTCTCTGGTTCAGTATTGGCCAATTTGTCAGTCTGTGGCCTTGCCGTGTATGTGAACAAGACTTCATGGAGCAAGAAAAAAGGTGTGTTCTGTACATAGTTATGGAAGTAAGTCAAACCATATGTGGTAGCCCAATATGTTTTATTTCTCTTAAATCAGTTCATAATATTATTCCTTATTAATTCCATTTAAAGTCTTACAAATGTCCCCAAATATTAGACTCCCCTAGGAGTTTGCTGTGTTAATATGAAACATTCTTACTATTACATCATCATCAGACTTTCTTTTCCTCTTGGCAGTTGTCCAGACTTAGCAAACCTCTTTGTCTATTTCTCCTACAAGTGTTGAATGCCCTCTTTAGCCTTTTTCAACAAACGTGTTATGAAAATTAACACAGAAAGTAAACACTTTACCTTTTCAGCACCTTTCAAGACCTCCAGTCTTCTACATATCCATATATTTTTAAATTATTAGGCTGGAAGGTAAGTTGAGAAAATGTCATTTAGGATTGCAGAAGAGAAATCTTAACTGAAATAAAAGAGGTAACTCATAAGCTTAAGGTTACATACCTGCTTATGCAGCTTCCAAAGGTATGTTTATTTGTCTAAAGAAAATCACAAGGAAATAAAATTTCTGTTCGTATTTCATTGCACAGAGCACTCACCACAATCTTCATTTGCTTCAGAGATTTCTTATTTGCCTAAAGTGAAAGTGGACTGAATACTTGTGTGCTTGCTCAATGACACATTCTGTGGCATGTTAACTAAGCAGGGCATATATACATCTATTTCATATTCAACTACAATGCTTAATTCAATACAACCCAAGTATTTGACAGTACATAGACACTCCCCTTAGTACTGCAAAACCTCAACTGAAAAATATCTAAAAACATGAGATCAAACAAAAAGGAAGACCATTTATTGCAAAAGCATCTTTTTCATCCTTACAGAATATTACTGATTAGTTATTAGTTATTACATTTCAGCCAAATTACAAGTATCAAAGCAAAGACTTGTTTTTGAGATCCTGACTTTTTGCAATACTTCTAGTTGAGTCAACTTACAGTTTATTTCAATTCTTCAGGGAAGACTTCAATAAAATATTAGAAGGATTAATAGTCCTACTCCCATTAGGGGCAGGAATATCAGATGCTTACTGTATGATTGCATTAAGCAAAGATTAAAAACCTTCGGTGAATAGCTTGCAGTGCTGTTAGGATTTTTACTGTTTTGCTTCTCAGTTCCTTATAGTGGCTTTTACAGATGAATTGAAAACACAGAATTCATCTCTCTTTTCCATGAAGTGTTTTGTCCTAATGATTATTCTTTGCATGCATTCTTGGTTACATCAAATAGACATTCAAGATTGTAGGCTTTATTGAATTATAATACACCAATGGTTTGTCTAAACATGAAAGTCATATCTTTAAAGAGACGGTTCTACCAGTCTCATCTTGCAAAGGCACAGAATAATGGTTACAAATAAAATGGGTACGTTCAAGGCCCATCTACTTTCCCAAAGCCATCTACTTTCCCAAAGAGTGGGAAAAGTGAAAAAAATAGAAAATGTGATGGGTACATGTCCTCTTTTCAGTCTTCCCTGTAAACTCAGCCTAATGAATGTTGTCTTCTCTCTGTTTACCACAGTGAGGCAACAGCAATGCAGAGTAGCTTTATAACATCAACATATTAAAGGGAAGCAGCTTAGGCAAAGTTTTCACTTGTACATTTATTAGCATAGATATGTTGCTATTATACTCCACAGTACTTAATGACAGTCCCTGTGAAGTCATAAATGTAATTTGCCCTGTAAGACCTTTACAGATCCTTTGGATAATTGAGTAACAAAATGCAATATAATCTAATTTTACAGTAAAATGACAGAAATTGCTTTCCTAACCCTTTAACTTCATTTTTTTAGTAACCAAATAAAAATTTTGAAAACTTAAGAAGTATACTAGGAAAATGCAACCACCTTTCCGAAAGTCAAAAGTAACATCTTGATATACATACAGAAGAAGAGAACAATTCTCTTGGTAGACAAGCAGACATCTTGTGGATCATGTCCTGGTTTTAGCAGTAGCAGTCAGTTTTTCTCCGTAGCTGGTGCAGCACTGTGTTTTGACTTTCAGCCTGGGGACAGAGCTGATAACACTGATGTTTTCTAGTTGTTGCTAAGTAATGTTTACTCTGACTAAGGACTTTCTGAGTCTCATGATCTGCCAGGGACGAGAGGAGGCCGGGAGGAAGCAGAGACAGGACACCTGACCCAAGCTAGCCAAAGAGGTATTCCATACCACAGCACATCATGCCCAGGGAGGTAACTGGGAGTTACCCAGAAGCGCACAGGCTCTCTTCTGGGTGGTCGGACTCTATCGGCAATTGGTACTGTATTCTCTTCCCTTATTATTTTCTCTTACCATTATTATTATTGGTGGTAGCAGTAGTGATTTGTGTTATACCTTAGTTCCTGGGCTGTTCTTATCTCAACCCATGGGAGTTACATTCTCTCGATTCTCCTCCCCATCCCTCTGGGAGTAGGAAGGTGGGGAGGGGGAAGGAAAGAAAGAGGGAGAAAGGGGGGGGGAATGAGTGAACGAGCTGTGTAGCTGGGTTTAAACCATGACACAGAAGGATTCAAAATCTAAATTTTAAGCAGGTCAGAAAAAGGTTGATCAAACTGTCCTTCTGTAACTCTCTAGAAAAGGTGCACAGCACTGTAATCCACTGTCCTTATTGTAGTGCCTAATAAACAAAGGCTAAGAGCTGACTCGTAAGTCTAACTCCTATCTTGGCAAGATTAAAGGTATCCCAGTCACAGGAGTTCTCTGAACCACATATCTGGGGCTATTTCAGAATCTAGATCTATGTCTGTGATAGGCTGAGCTGATGGGTGAGCCCTGGATGTTGAAAAAGTAAATAAAGTCAAATATAACCAAAAGCCTAGAAAACCAAAAAGAAGACAAAATACCAGAATCACAGATAATTCAAGGAGTGTCATATTACTGGATGTATTGAATATTGCTCTGCACTAAATATGGCAACATTGAGAAAATCTCAAATATACTAAACATTATTAGTAAGGCACTAACTAATAAAAGTTAGTTTTTTGATTAGCTTTTCAAAAGATGACCTAAATGAATTATTGAAGATCCATGAGCTATGTACTTCTCTTAGGAGTTCGGAGTTTCCCGATTTCACTCAATCTTCCGTATGCTCAAGTGTCAAGAGAGAATGACAACAACTGCAATCTGGAGTTTATACTATAAAATGTAAGCTAAGTTCACTTGTAGAGAAATAATCAGTGTTCCCAACTTTTTAGACATGCTAAAGTCTAAAGCAAATAAACATGCATGTATGCATATGTCCTGGTTGTGGGCTATGTATCTCTTTTAAAAAAATTTCATTTTCAATTTACTGAAAATTTCCAGAAACTATGAAAATATTTGTATTTATGAAGCACTGCTCCAAGGTTGCTAGATATATTACCAGACCAGACTTTATTCCCCATATTCATTTTCATTTGAAATAAATAGACTCATTAAGTTTTCAAAAATTCCATCTTCTGTCTATTGTTTTCCAGAACCTGGTTTGTTGGTTGTTTTTTTTTTTTTTTCCCCACCAGCTTTGAAGGCTGCATTTGATTTCTTCTTCTTCAGATGGAGATTTTCAAGTATTTTCACAGCATATTCCCTGATCAGAGACTAGCTCCAGCTGAAATGTATGTCTTTATTTATCCAGTCAGCTTCTTATTATATCTGAAAACTGACAGAGCCACTCAACAGAGGCTGCAGATGCCACAATATCAAATGTGAAGGATGAACAAAATATGCATATTTAGTTTCTTTTGTCAATGAACAAGAATACAGAGGTGATTCATAACATTCACAGCAATCATTCTGACATTAGATAACAACTAGATAACAAGCTGTGGAACAATGAGTACTTAAATATGTGTATCAGCTATGTGTACAGGCAAAGATATACTGATAAGCATAAGAACAATGTAGACTCAGTATAAAATCTACCACTCAGTAAAAACCTCAAATATGTGCATGGTAGAGTAGTGGGTTTCAAGAAGTGTCATTAATTTTCCTATTTTTCACCTGATTTAGGCATCCTGTGATAGACATATCGCACTTTGCTAGTGACTTTCATTTTTAACATGTATTATTCACAAAGGGCTGGTTAGTATTTCATTGACACAGCAGGGATAAGAAGAAAGTGCTCCACAGAACAAGCAGAACTATTTACCAGTTTATACAAAGATGGATATGACTACAGACTTTCTTTTGGTCATAATGTAGTCATGCAAAACCAGTTCATCTGACTATATGGTGGTTTAATAGCAAGTAAAAAATTCATATATTTCTTGGAATCTTTGATCTTTCTCTTATTTCAGCAGTTACCTGAACCAGTACAAACAGGTGTTGACCAGTTTAACAAGACCTGAAACCTGATCCTTTTACAGAGAGAAATAAGTAACTTTGCCTGTTTTATTTTTTTTATGGAGGATGTCTTATGTTTTATGTCTGCTTCAACTACATCTATTACATCCTTCTGTATGCACTTTTAATTTGGGGTTTTGTTTTGCTTTTCCTTTTGGTTTATTTTAAATTTTCTTTCAGAAATGGGAGATGATAACTGAGAATCTTAGACCTTCTTGTGTGGTTTTTTCCCCTTGAGAAATTCAGAAAAAACGAGCTCTTTATTTCTTAATCTAAAGAATGCTGAAGAACCATTTGGAGCTGTAGAAATTGTTATGGATCATTTGTACGATATGCATCATCTTCCAACCTACAGCACATACCTTCAACTAACTTTATAGAAGTGTACAAAATTTAAGGGATTGGTATTCTTTCCATTTATGACTGGCATGTAATTCAGCACTTACTTTACTTAGCTGATCTACTTCTCATTTCTGTCAAAACTTGTTTTTTGCAAACGAGGAAGGGAAATAGTAGATAAGAAAACATCTAACATACTCAGTTCACACAGTCCGAAAAATACTCCCTCTCTACAATTATCTTGTATGACTTTGAGCAGAGAGTCACAGTTCAGTGTTTAAATGTTTTCACAAAATAAATATTTTAATCTTTTCCAAGAAGAAATAAATAAAATTTTTTACTTTTTTTTTTTTTTTTTTAGACAATGCTGATTCAGGGATACTGAAAGGAGGGTGGTCTCATAGAATCATAGAATAGTTAGGGTCAGAAAGGACCTCAAGATCATCTAGTTTCAACCCCCCTGCCATGGGCAGGGACACCTCACACTAAACCATCCCACACAAGGCTTCCTCCAACCTGGCCTTGAACACTGACAGGGATGGAGCATTCACAACTTCCCTGGGCAACCCATTCCAGTGTCTCACCACCCTCACAGGAAAGAATTTCCTCCTTATATCCAATTTAAACTTCCCCTGTTTAAGTTTTAACCCATTACCCCTTGTCCTGTCACTACAGTCCCTGATGAAGAGTCCCTCCTCAGCATCCCTATAGGCCCCTTCAGATACTGGAAGGCTGCTATGAGGTCTCTACGCAGCCTTCTCCAGGCTGAACAGCCCCAACCTTCTCAGCCTATCTTCATACAGGAGGTGCTCCAGTCCCCGGTCATCCTCGTAACCCACCTCTGGACTTGTTCCAACATTTCCATGTCCTTTTTATGTTGAGGACACCAGAACTGCACACAATACTGCAGGTGAGGTCTCACAAGAGCAGAGTAGAGGGGCAGGATCACCTCCTTCGACCTGCTGGTCACGCTCCTTTTGATGCAGCCCAGGATACGGTTGGCTTTCTGGGCTGCGAGCGCACACTGCCGGCTCATGTTCATTTTCTCATCAACCAACACCCCAAGTCCTTCTCCACAGGGCCGCTCTGAATCTCTTCTCTGCCCAATCTGTAGCTGTGCCTGAGATTGCTCCAACACAGGTGTAGGACCTTGCACTTGTCATGGTTGAACTTCATGAGGTTGGCATCAACCCACCTCACAAGCATGTCGAGGTCCCTCTGGATGGCATCTCTTCCCTACACCATATGAACCGGACCACACAGCTTGGCGTCATCGGCAAACTTGCTGAGGGCGCACTCAATCCCACTATCCATGTCAGTGACGAAGATGTTAAACAAGACCGGTCCCAACACCGATCCCTGAAGCACACCACTCGTTACTGGTCTCCAGCCAGACACTGAGCCATAGAATCATAGAATCATAGAATAGTTAGGGTTGGAAAGGACCTCAAGATCATCTAGTTCCAACCCCCCTGCCATGGACAGGGACACCTCACACTAAACCATCCCACGCAAGGCTTCATCCAACCTGGCCTTGAACACCGCCAGGGATGGAGCACTCACAACCTCCCTGGGCAACCGATTCCAGTGCCTCACCACCCTAACAGGAAAGAATTTCCTCCTTATATCCAATCTATACTTCCCCTGTTTAAGTTTTAACCCGTTACTCCTTGTCCTGTCAATACAGTCCCTGGCGAAGAGTCCCTCCCCAGCATCCCTATAGGCCCCCTTCAGATAAGCCATTGATCACAGTTCTTTGATTGATAGGGCCATTGATCACAATTCTTTGTGTGTGGCCATCCAGCCAGTTCCTTATCCACCGAGTGGTCCATCCATCAAATTGATATCTCTCCAATTTAGAGAGAAGGATGTCGTGTGGGACAGTGTCAAACGCTTTACACAGGTCGGGGCAGATGACATCAACTGCTCTACCCTTGTCCATCAGTTCTGTAGCCCCATCATAGAAGGCCACTAAATTGGTCAGGCAGGATTTCCCCTTAGTGAAGCCATGCTGGCTGTCACCAAGCACCTTGTTGTTTTTCATGTGCCTTAGCATGCCTTCCAGGAGAATCTGCTCCAAGATTTGACCAGGCACAGAGGTGAGACTGACTGGTCTGTAATTCCCCGGGTCTTCCATTTTCCCCTTATTGAAAATGGGGGTTATATTTCCCTTTTTCCAGTCGTCAGGAACTTCACCTGACTGCCATGATTTTTCCAATAGGATGGCCAGTGGCTTAGCAACTTCATTCACCAGCTCCTTCAGGACCCGTGGATGGATTTCATCAGGTCCCATGGAGTTGTGCATGTTCAGATTTTTAAGATGGTCTTGAACCAGATCCTCTCCTACAGTGGGCTCAAGGTCTTCATTCTCGCAGTCCCTGTGTCTACATTCCAAGACTTGTGTGGTGCAGTCATAGCCTTTGCCAGTGAAGACTGAGGCAAAGAAGTCATTCAGAACCTCAGCCTTCTCTAAATCCTGTGTAGCCAGTTCTCCAAAGAGCTTCTTCAGGGGACCTATGTTGTCCCTAGTCTGTTTTTTGTTTTCTACGTACCTATAGACCCTTCCTGTTATCCTTAACATCCCTAGACAAGTTTAATTTTAACTGGGCCTTAGCTTTCCTAACCTGGTCCCTAGCTTCCCAGACAATATCCCTGTATTCTTCCCAGGCCTTGCTTCTACTTTTTATAAGCCTCTTTTTTCCTTTGAATTTTCCTCAGCAGCTCCTTATCCATCCAAGGAGGTATCCTGGCCCTTCTACCGCACTTCCTTCTAGTTGGGACGCAGCACTCCTGAGCTTGTAGCAGGTGATCCTTGAATATCAACCAACAGTCTTGGGCCCCCCTGCCTTGTACGGCTATATCCCATGGAACCTTACTAAGCAGGATCCTGAAGAGGCCAAACTCTGCTCTTTTGAAGTCCAGGGCAGTGAGCTTGCTGCACACTCTTCTCACTGTCCTGAGGATCTGAAATTCAACCATCTCATGATCACTGCATCCAAGGCTGTCCTGGAGCATCACATTCTCAACAAGCCTTTCCCTGTTGGTGAGCACAAGGTCGAGCATGGCACCTCTCCTTGTCGGCTCCTCTGTTACTTGCAGAAGGAAGATGTCTTCAACACAATCAAGGAACCTCCTGGATTGCTTGTGCCAGGCAGTACCGTCGTTCCAACAGATTTTAGAGTGGTTGAAGACACCCATGATAACAAGGCTTAAGCCAGATCAGGGCAATAACGACTGGATCCATTTTTTTAACTATTTCTATCCCGTTACCCACAAACCAGTATTCATAAATGTGCGGGAGACACACACAGAAGAGTCAACCAAGCATTATTTCCCTCGATTCTCTGAAAGTCTAAAGTCTTTCATATATACACTATGTTGTAAGGAGCTATGAACAGACTTGAGAGCAGTTGCTGTCTGAACAGATGGTGCTCTACACACAACCTCCTCTGGTAGACAAAGTATTTCCTGATGGAGTTGATGTTACTACCTTGTCCTTACGTGTGGCTGATGTAGTGGTAAATAGCATTATTCATAGAATCATAGAATAGTTACAATAGTTAACCACACCTTGCTGTTTTTCATGTGCCTTAGCATGTTGTCCCAGAGAATCTGCTCCAAGATTTTGCCAGGCACAGAGGTGAGACTGACTGGTCTGTAATTCCCTGGGTCTTCCTGGGGAATTACTCAGAATACTGGTTAACCAGTGTTGTCTGTGGACTGGGACTCTGTGAGAAGCTTGTGACTCAACTAGTCAGATAGTCTCTACTGTGTCTTTCAGCTGCTTCTTGCATGGAAAGTTTGACCCCCTTGCAATGAACAAGGACATCTTCAACTCGGTCGGGTTTCTCAGAGCCTTTTCTTATAGAATCATAGAATCATAGAATAGTTAGGGTTGGAAAGGACCTCAAGATCATCTAGTTCCAACCCCCCTGCTATGGGCAGGGACACCTCACACTAAACCATCCCACCCAAGGCTTCATCTAACCTGGCCTTGAACACTGCCAGGGATGGAGCATTCACAACCTCCCTGGGCAACTGATTCCAGTGCCTCACCACCCTAACAGGAAAGAATTTCCTCCTTATATCCAATCTAAACTTGCCTGACCTTGAGTGTTTCCAGGATTGGGGCATCAACCACCCCTCCGGGCAAATGTTCCAGTGTTTCACCACCCTTACCATAAAAATTTCTTCTTTATAGCTAGTCTGAATCTACACTCTTTTATTTTAAAAATATTGCCCTTTGCCCTGTTGTTATAGGCCCTACAGAAGAATGATGCTGTCATGGTTTAAACCCAACCATAAAAGTTCGTTCACTCACTCCCCCCGCTCTTCTTTTTCTCCCTCTTCCTTTCCTTCCCCATTCCTGCTGTGCCACCACCCACAGCGGCTCTGGCATCTCCCTACTCCCGGAGGCATGGAGAGGAGAATTGAAAAGAATGCAACTCCCACGGGTTGAGGTATACTAAGGTATAACACAAATCACTACTGCTACCACCAATAATAATAATGATAAAGGAAATAACAAGAGGAAAGAATACAACACCTCAACACCAGCCGACCAATAATTCGCCCCACTCCCCCCAGCCGAGCTCCGACCGATATCTCCTCCAACCCTGCAGTCCCCCAGCCCTTCTGCGTAACTCTCCCTTACATCCTGGGCATGACGTGCTGTGGTATAAAATACCTCTTTGGCTAGTTTGGGTCAGGTGTCCTGTCTCTGCTTCCTCCCAGCTTCCCCTCCTCCCTGGCAGAGCATGAGGCTCAGAAAGTCCTTGGCCAGACCAAACATTTGAGCAGCAGCTAAAAACATCAGCGTTATCAACACTGTCAACAGTGTTCCCAGGCCTAAAGTCAAAACACAGCATTGCACCAGCAACTTAGAAGGAGAAAAATAACTGTTACTGCTGAACCCAGGACAGATGCGTACACTGCTCTGGTCAGTGTGACCCTGTGGGTGTGCAAATGCAAGTACCTGTATGACTATGAGTCAGCATCTGCAAGGTGCTCATGTTTCTCCTGTGCTCTGTTCTGTCCGTTCTCTGGTGGTTTCCTAAGAAGAGTTTGCATAAACATTCTTGCCAGCAGCAGATCAAAACCACCAGCAGATGGAGAAAGTACAGTAAATGGCAAGGTCCAAATTAGCTGTTTACTTGTAAACATTTTCTAAGTGCAGCTTTCTTGAGGGAGGAGGTGACTTAGCTCACTCCAACTCATTAGTTGGGAAATGACAAAGTCATTAGTGGGATTATTTACACATGTAAGATCTAATAGTACTTTTTAACAGTATACAGCTATTCGAAGGATTTGTCCCTCTGTATGGGTTAGGTAGTATTCAGATATTGGTTACAAAATTAAAAAAAAAAAATGTTCAGAGATTCACCTTCCAGTAAATAACTTTACATTAGCCAATTTACATAACACTTTTCTGGAAAGAATTTACATTTAAGATTAGATAAACATGCTAGGCAGAAGGAAAATACAATCCAGCTAACAGGCATTCCCATTCCTCTAGGAAACTCCTCTGGTAAATCTTGACAGGGAATATTCAAGTACTTCTTACTTTGCTAGAACTGACCAAGTGAAAAAGGAGAGGAACTGCTACTATTATAAAGGTTTAATTTTCTGTATACACTGAAAGCACAGTAATGATGATGTTTTCTTAATTGTTAATCCTTTGAAATTAGTCTTCCTAGAAACACTTTTCCATTATCTAAGCTTGTACAGTTTGATGTAAAGTGAGACAACCTTCTTAACCTTCAGCCCTTCTTCAGCAGAGAAGGACTTGGGGGTGTTGGTTGATGAGAAACTTAACGTGAGCCAGCAGTGTGTGCTCGTAGCCCAGAAAGCCAACAATATCCTTGGCTGCATCAAAAGGAGCGTGACCAGCAGGTCGAAGGAGGTGATCCTGCCCTTCTACTCTGCTCTCGTGACACCTCACTTGGAGTATTGTGTGCAGTTCTGGTGTCCTCAACACAAAAAGGACATGGAACTGTTGGAACAAGTGCAGAGGAGTGTTACGAGGATGATCAGGGGACTGGAACACCTCCTGTATGAAGATAGGCTGAGGAAGTTGGGGCTGTTCAGCCTGGAGAAGAGAAGGCTGCATGGAGACCTCATAGCAGCCTTCCAGTACCTGAAGGGGGCCTACAAGTATCTGTAGGGAGCCTGTAGGGATGATGGAGAGGGACTTTTCACTAGGGACTGTAGTGATAGGAGTAGGGGTAATGGGTTAAAACTTAAACAAGGGAAGTTTAGATTGGATATAAGGAAGAAGTTCTTTATTGTAAGTGTGGTGAGGCACTGGAATGGGCTGCCCAGGGAAGATGTGAATGCTCCATCCCTGGCTGTGTTCAAGGCCTGGTTGGACAGAGCCTTGGGTGACATGGTTTAGTGGGAGGTGTCCCTGCCCGTAGCAAGGAGGTTGGAACTAGATGATCTTAACGTCCTTTCCAACCCTAACTATTCTATGATTCCATCTTGCTGGTGGTGGTGGTTTTGAGATTGTTTGGGTTTTGGTGTTTCATCACCAGCATACTGACCATCTCTCTGTATCTGCACTCTCTATCTGTATCTGCTTGTCCTGAGCTTAGACCAAAAAGACTGCTGTCTGTGTTCCAACTGACATGCTGTTGCACACTTCTGCAAGTGTCTAGGGATTAAGCTTTTCTGTATGCCTAAACCCTTAGGCTTACAAAATCAGTACACTGCCACAGAAATGCATGTTTATTTAGGCAGCCACTGTTTCTCACTCTTTTATACTCTTCTTGATGTTCAGTTGGAATTCAGATCCCTTCCTTTCATTTCTCTCTCAGATTTAAAGTTAATTTGGTTTCTTACCTTTCAACCCTAACTATTCTATGATTCTATAGTAATAGTAAATATTGGCTACCAAGTTTGGAACCATTCTCAGGGGTGATAACACTGGCTAATAGGTACAAGTAACTGTCTCTTCCAGGTGCTGCAGGAAAATATCTCCTGTTCCTACTACCCCTCTTACATGGATATAAGAGTGGGTCTTCTGGAGCAAGTGCAGTATGCCATAACAAATCATTCTACAGTCAAGGGTTGATTTACAAAATGTCAACAGGTATGTGAAGTTCAGTTTCCTGCTTTTATTTCCATATTCAGCTTTCTATTTGTCCCATCTTGAACCATTCTTCATATCACATATTCGTTTCTTCTCATTTTAGAAATAGGCTTTGATATGAAGGTGTTCATGAATTCTGTTTCTGAAGATGATTGAAGGACATCCTCCTTACATAACTATTTTCTTAATAGGAAGCATTTGATATATTTCATATTTCCATATACTTCTCCTCGTATACAAGTCTATCATTCCAGAGCTGAAAAACAACTGCTTCTAATTCCAGGACTGAAAAACAACTGCTGCTACATTCTTTAATATGATCTATAAAAATAAGACAATTCTTGTCAAGGAGTACTCTAAGTTAACTTCAGTCACTTTGTCTTTATCAGTTTCAGATCACAAAGAAATTCAGCTTGGCAAATTTTTTGCCTTTCTAGATATCACGTTTAAGTTCGATTGCTAGTAGTTAAACACTCAGCTCTGACAACCACCTGTACGCAATTTTTATTGTCCTTCACCCTTACTTGATTTGATCAACTTTGATTTATTTGAGGAAGATGATGACAGTGCAGAAAGAGGCTGTAAGAATATGTAAGCTAAAAAAGTTACATACTATTCAGTTTTTATAGACAGCTCAAATCCTTCTAACAGTGGGCACTGTCAAAAACCAATATGACAGAAGGTCAATATCTCCTCTGTCTGAAGATCCTGATAGCCTTGTTCCCACTTTTGTTTGTTAAGCCGTATAAACTGCTTGTGTATTTAGATTGTTTATATTTCTCAGATCTCTGCAAAAAAAACACACTCCCTCTGCTTTCCCTCCTGCCTCCTCTTATGTTGATTCTTACAGGAAAAATTGCTTTGTTGCTGTTGAATTGTTAACTGTCATACTTGTCATGAACATGATGGATAGCTGAGTATGGCTGTAATAAAAATTACTATGTTCTCATATACTGAAAGGGGTAAAGAAACCATATTGCCCAATGGATCATTGAGGGCATGAACAGATACTTTTTTTATTTTACATCTCTCTAGGTGCCTTTTGTACCATGATACATTTATGGATGAAGATGAATGTATGAAAGCTCCAGTCTCCATAAAGTGTCCAGTCTGGTTGTACTCAGCTTTCCACTGCAGCAATGCAGTTGCAGCCTGTACATTTTCATTGCTACTGCAGTGGCCAGGATGACTAAGGATTTGCTTTTGCTTTAGATAGCTTTCAGCATATATGAATGGACTTAGAGACAGAATAAAACCCTCTGCCATGAAACACAGAAGACATTTGTCTGTACTGGAATAGTAATAAAAAACAACTGTATAAAATGAGCACTAAATGCATGCTGGATGAGTATTAATTGAATATTTTGTATAAGAAATGTGTCAGGTGCTGAGAAATCATGTCAAACACATAGATCTCCTAAAATATTCTGTGGAAACATCTGAAAAATACTGTATAATATTTGGGGTTTTACTGTGAAAAAATTCTATCAGCCGGGCTTTTCAATAAACCTACACAAACAAATTACTGGCTAGTCTTTTAAACTATCTTCTCTCATCTCTCTCCTCCACACTTTTTCCTTCTCAACAGATAATAGGCACCAATACACTTGAAAAAAATAGGTGGAAAGGAGGAAAAAACTCTTTATTACAGATCTTTTTATTCTCATCATTCCATTTCATACCCAATTCCCATAGCATATACTAACCACATCATACAGTTAGTCACAATGTCTTTCTTTACCGGAATCTTCTGCAAATGATACTGGAAACTGATTGTAAAAAAGGAGTAATAATGTCCAGGATTCTAAAGCTTGATTGGTGATGTCATTAGGAAGGCTTAGAGACGACTTCTCTTGTCGCTATTTAAGGCAAATTTTTACCTCAGAAAATCACAAAAGCCAACACAAAAAGATAGATAGGTTATTTAGAACTAAATGGCCTCAGTGTAAACTCCACACCGGCAATCTGACAGCTATACTAGATTTCTTATAAAATCTTTTATACCTAGGAGTCACTAAATTCTGTGTAACACCAATGAAAACACTGCTTTTCAGAAGGCACTTGGCATACTGAATTGCTGAAACAGCAAATAAAAGTTATTTTGGTCTTCAGAGACATCATGTGTTACCTGCAAATGAATATGAAATGACCCACCAACATTGTTGTTAAGTGTATTAAGTGCAGTTACATAACAGGGCCCTCTTGCATCCCCAGATATTTGTTTTAGATCCTATTGCAATTCCCTTTTCTCTTGTCAGGCAAAAATAAAACAAAACAAAACCCACAGGCTGGAGAAGAAACAATAATACTCATCAGAGAGAAATTTGACAATTTTTTTTCATTAATCCGAGAAACATTTATGAGGCATGCAGAGTGGCTGTGAACATCCTTAGAATTCATAAGAATGATCTGGACGTGTTATACAAAGATGACGGATTGTTTACATTGGCTGTTCAGTTCAACTTATCTTACAACATTTCTGTTCCTTTATTGCCTGACAAATTTATTATCAGCAGAATAGTGACTAAAAAATAGCAGATAATACATTAATGAAATATCAGGATTTACAAAATGGCTACTGAAAGCATAATGAGTCTAAGCTCAGCTACCCAGTATTAAAGAATGCAACACCTAGACCTCCAAATGAAAAAAATACCCTCAAATAATAACCTCTCATCACTAAATCACCTTGTCATTTAAGCAAATCTTATGACCCATCAAAATACAGTTTAATGTCCTAAACAGAAAATCTAGATGTATATTCATATTAGGGATGTGTTTGTACATAAGCTAACCCAGTTTTGCTTGAAAATGCTAGGTCTTGAAAGTTCTGTTTCTTCAAGGAGGCACACTTTGGATAAATACTTTCCTCAACAACATTCTGTGTTGTATAAAACAAATAGGTGCAAACACTAAATTAGCTTGGAGGGTTGGTTTAGTAATTTTTTTCTCAAAATCGAATAAAAAGGCCTCACCGAAAGAGAGTAGCAGCATCCTGGTGTCAGCACCGTGCTTATTCTGGACCCGTTTGTTTTGACAAAACCTAAAAACATAGGAAAAAGGTATCACGCAAGTATGAGTATCAACAGAAAGGCCAGAGAACATCCCTCTGGCCACAGGGCAAGAGACAGAAAAGGACCCTAGTGTCTCCAATTAAGGTTAGCTTCTTTTGTATAAGACTTAAACCCATTTTGTTGAAGCAGGGCAATCAGCAGAGTCTTTGTCAACTGATTCAATTAAGGTTAGCCTTCTTTTGTATAAGACTTAAACCCATTTTGTTGAAGTAGGGCAATCAGCAGAGTCTTTGTCAACTGATTAGCAGTTCAGGAATTTCCTGTGCAGGAATGGAGAGAAACCAGTGAAGGAAACAGGGGATTACTGTAGATACAGTAATCTCTGGAACTGAGAGAACTGCAGCAAGCCTACCCTCTTTCTTGTAGCAGAGAGAATAACAACTGTGGTAACACCAAAGTCTGTGGTCTGTGATTAAAATATGTATATCTAGGCATGGGGAGTTGTTGTGGTTTAAGCCCAGCCAGCAACCCAGAACCACCCAGCTGCTCTCCCACTCCCCCACTTCCCCCTCTCCTGGAGGAATGGGGAAGAGAATCGAAAGAATATAACTCCCACGGGTTGAGATAAGAGCAGTCCAGTAACTAAGGTATAACACAAACCACTGCTGCTACCACCAATAATAATAATGATAAGGGAAATAACAAGGGAAGAGAATACAACCGCTCACCACTGGCCAACTGATACCCAGCCTGACCCGAGCAGTGATCTAGCTCTTCTGGGAAACTGCCCCCAGTTTAAATAGTGGGCATGACATGCTGTGGTATGGAATACCTCTTTGGTTAGTTTGAGTCAGGTGTCCTGTATCTGCTTCCTCCTGGATTCCCCTCTTCCCTGGCAGAGCATGAGACTCAGAAAGTCCTTGGTCAGAGGACATTTACTAAGCAGCAACTAAAAGCATCGGTGTTATCGGTGTTTCCAGGCTGAAAGTCAAAAGCACAGCACTGCACCAGCTACTAAGAAGGAGAAAAAATAACTGCTACTGCTTAACCCAGGACAGAAGTATAGAGAAAATTGTCTGGTGCAAGTCAGTAAGAAAGTATTCTAATAAAAATTGTTTCCTGAAGCGAGAAGGTTGATAATTCTGTGGAAGCAACTTTGGAGAACATAACTCTGGCTGTTTCTTTATAGCTTCATTCAATTTCATTGAATCCTAAAATTTCCTACAAGGTATTCTGTGTATCTGTATTGCCAGAAGAATTCTTCTAGGAAAAAGATAGCATTCTGCATGTTCTCGTGCAAAATGAACTGCAAATGTAAGTTAGCCGATTAGGAAATCATTACCAAGTATGATATACACATAACCTAGCCTTCATTACAGAAAGCTTTAAGAACAAAGTCCCAAAATGTCAGCTCCTATTTTTAACTGTCATTCAGATGCATATGTAGTGGGTTGACCCCAGCTGGATGCCAGGTGCCTACCAAATCCGTTCTATCACTCCTCTCCTCAGATGGACACAGGCGAGAAAACATAATGAAAGGTTTGTGGGTCAAATAAGGACACGGAGGCATCACGCAACAATTGCCATCATGGGCAAAACATGCTCAACTTGGGGAAATTAGTTTAATTTATTACAAATCAAATCAGAGTATGGTAATGAGAAATAAAATCTAAATCTTAAAACACCTTCCTCCCACCCTCCCTGCTTCCCGGGCTCAATTTCACTCGTCAATTCTCTACATCATCCCCATCAGATGCAGAGGGCAACAGAGAAAAACTGAGGTTATGATCAGTTCATCACATGTTGATCCTGCCCTCCTTCCGTCTGAGGGAGAGGACTCCTCACACTCTTTCCCTGTTCCAGCATAGGTCCTTCCATGGGGTGCAGTCCTTCAGGAACAGACTGCTTCAGTGTGGGTCCCCTGCAGGTTGACAGCCTCCTTCAGGAATCCCCCTGCTCTGGCGTGGGGTCCTCCATGCGCTGCAGGTGGAATCTACTCCACCATGGCCCTCCATGGGCTGCAGTGGCACAGCTGCCTCACCATGGGCTCCATCACGGGCTCCAGGGGAATCTGCTCCAGTGCCTGGAACACCTCCTGCCCTCCTTCTGCACTGACCTGGGTGTCTGCAGGGCTGGTTCTCTCACATATGCTCACTTCTCTCTCTGGTTGCAATTGCCAAAACTTTTTGGTAATTGTTCAGTAACTTTTTCACCTTGCATTAGCACCATCAGACACAGGGGAAGCTTCCAGCAGTTTCTCACAGAAGCCCCCCCTGTAGATCTCCCACTACCAAAACCTTGCTACACAAACCCAATAAAGTATAAAATGCAAACAACACAGCGGGTGTCTCCAAAGTAAGAAGAAACAAAGAAAAAGGAACATTACCACACATTCAATATTTCATTGTACTTATGCTGGTTGGCAGTGTAGATGCTTGGTTAGACTGACATTAATTATATCACCCTTGTGCAGAACCTCTAATATTTTGCACTTTCTGTACCTTATAGTTAGTAACTTTCCTAACATTAGTGTGTGACTTGCTTCTACTATTTTTTTCTTCTGAGAGAACTTCTAATCCATTTGCAGCACTACCAGCTTTTCAGTATGCATATTGAGGTTCAGTAACTATGCTTGCTTTTATTTTCAGCCATTGAAGATGTGATACAGAAGAGAACTGGGGATAAATAGCATCTCTAGTTTGAAGTACCTAAAACACTCACTTTGCTCCAGGAATGCTGTTACTCTCCCAGTGCAGTCTTTTTATTCAACTCTGAGAAAAAAAAAAAAAAAAAAAAACACAAATAAACAAACAAACCTCCAAGCTAATTTACTTTTTTGCACTTATTTTTTTTTATACAACACAGAGGCACAAGTAAGGTTTATTTAGGATGACTCAGACTGCCATAGCCCAGCACTGATCCAGATGATTTTGACTGAAATGAAGAAGGGACACACCAGAGGAGACACTCCTACAGTAATCTATAGCAATCAGCCACAGCTAGGCTGGGAGTAATAAACTGCTAAAGAAGCTGTAGACAGAAAAGGGTAGCCATATATAATTTAAAATCACTCAAGCAGGAGAGGAAAACACAGCTGTAAGAGTTAAGCTCTTCTAGAAGAGCACATCTGTTGAGAGTTAGGCTTCAGTACTTATTTCCTGTCTTATGGTCTTTCATTTCTTCTCTGCTTTGGATGAAATAAACCAAAACTTCAGATCTGCTGTAGAAAACAGAACAAGTCAGGGAATTTTCATTTTCTAAACAGATGTAAATGCACAAACTTTTATTGGTTAGTGCATGCTCTGAATTTGAGGAATCCTGTCTGAATGTATGATCCGGTAACTTGGCTCTGCTCTGAGAGCCAAAACTGTGAGGTTCAGTTTGCGTGCCTAGCGTGCAATTCTTTTGTGGTTGCATAATACATTATATCAGAAACACAACATGGAGAATTGCTGACAAATGCAGCTGTCTGTAAAACAGACAGAATTGATGCTCTTGAAACAAGCAAATTAGTCCAACCCAAATTTCTATGAAGAGCTGGACAAAACTTTTGGCAGATCTAAATCTGAAAATTAAAAATAAAAATAATAAAAAAATAGAAAAAAAAAGGAAATGCCCCTAAAAAACCCAAACAAAGCCACCGCCACCACCAAACTCACAAATTTGCTTTAGAATCAAAGGTCCCAATACCAGTAATCCAATAATAAGGATGTGGTTTGAATATTGGGAATTCTACCTATTGTAAAGAACAGCAAAAAGCCCTGAACTTTCTTTAGAAAGAGACAGTCAGATTGTACCAAGCTTCAGTTTGTTTACAATGCTGTTTAATGCTTGTATAAACAGACTCTCCTGTGGTAACTGTGCTAACTCCACTTGGCAAGCAGCAGTTCATGCCTGCATCTAACATAATAAATGTTCCATTTGAAGAGGATTATCTCCTCCCTCTCCTCTTCTGCTTTGACTGAACAAAGCAGGAGGTGGAGAGAAGGAGGGGGAGATAATCCTTTTAGCATGCAACACTTCACACCTGCCAGGTAAGTAATAAATGCTGCATTCCAGAGGGATTAGCGTAGTAGTTCTTGTTTGGAGCATAAT
Organism: Lathamus discolor; assembly: GCF_037157495.1. Lineage (NCBI taxonomy): Eukaryota > Metazoa > Chordata > Aves > Psittaciformes > Psittacidae > Lathamus > Lathamus discolor. Next base: position 13,983,837 of record NC_088884.1, on the reverse strand, counting down.
AAAATATTTTCAGACACTAGACCAAGCACTTGGGACTGAAGTCCAGATAGGGTTCTGCTATTTATTATTTCTTATACACCCTCTGCATTTGTATGTTTTCCTCAATAAATCAATAGAATAGAAATAGCAAAAACTGAGTTTCTGGATACGTGTTTGTGCCATGAGAAATACTGAGCATGTTGATAGGAACCAGTGATAATGAAATAACATTTTATGATTTAAAAATAGATATTTCACAAGAGGAAAGCAAGAAGCAGAGGGATCTTCATGACGCTCCCATTGCATACATTGAGTGGTTGTTGAACTCAAGACATTTTGGAGGAAGTTCGTGCTATTCAGTGTGATAGTATCTTCACAGTGCAATTCAGCAACGTGTGACATGCTTTGTCTGCATCGGACTTTTGTGGTCATGCTTGTGTATTTCTGATCTTCCCATTGTATCTTATTGCATAGAAAATACCCATTCTTTTTATATTTTACACAGTATAAAATCTGATATATATTTGGATATTATATTTTAGTTATTCTGTCCAGAATTGCTTTTGGGGGAATTGAAGAAGTGGGTCTAATCTGAGCAAAGGGGAGGAAGAGAGACCCTGCAAACTCCAAACAATGGGAAGAACAGGGTCTCATGTTCCCTACTTTTCTTTTTTTTCAGATTTTCTCTTACATTGTTCCATGTAACATGGAAATAGCATTAAAGCTGTATTATATTACTGATGCCTTTCTCCGTATCCACTTGAAGACAGACATCAAGTGGATGACAGGCAGGAAACCACAGGGCACCTCAAGTGATTCCAAATGCTTGTGTTTATCTACCTAAATCATGCTCTACAGTGGTGTATGTAGTAGGATTTAGATTGAACTCCTGGTTTTCCCCAGGCTTCTAATATAGGAAAATAAATAACAGATCCCTCTTCTTCAAGACAGCTACAGCTAAAAGAGGTAATCTATTACCTTTCTTCTGCCCAGGGTGAATAGAGATTTCCCTTACTTATTCAAAGATGCAGTATGAAACTACCTGGACTGCATACAGTATGAAACTGGGGGACAGGGGTCAAACAGTTGATGTCATCTATCTGGACTTGTGTTCAACACTGTCCCACATGACATCCTTGTCTCTAAATTGGAGAGATATCGATTTGACAGGTGGACCACTCAATGGATCAAGAACTGGCTGGATGGCTGCATGCAAAGAGCTGTGGTCAATGGCTCAATGTCCGGGTGAAGACCAGTAACAAGTGGTGTCTCTTACGGATCAGTGCTGGGATCAGCCTTGTTCAACATCTTTGTCGCTGACATGGACAGTGGGATTGAGTGCGCCCTCAGCAAGTTTGCCGATGACACCAAGCTGTGTGGTTCGGTTGATACGCTGGAGGGACGAATTACATCCAGAGGGACCTTGACACACTTATGAGGTGGGCTAATGCCAGCCTCATGAAGCACAAGGTCCTACAGCTGGGTCAGAGCAATCTCAGGCACAGCTACAGGTTAGGCAGAGAAGAGATTCAGAGCAGCCCTGTGGAGAAGGACTTGGGGGTGTTGGTTAATGAGAAAATGAACATGAGCCATCTTCAGTGTGTGCTCGCAGCCCAGAAAGCCAACCGTATCCTGGGCTGCATCAAAAGGAGCGTGACCAGCAGGTTGAAGGAGGTGATCCTCCTCCTCTACTCTGCTCTCATGAGACCTCACTTGGAGTAATGTGTGCAGTTCTGGTGTCCTCAACATAAAAAGGACATGAAACTGCAGAGGATGAAAGGTGTCCTCAACATAAAAAGGACATGAAAGTGCAGAGGAGGGCCATGAGGATGATCAGGGGACTGGAGCACCTCCCATATGAAGACAGGCTGAGGAAGTTGGGGCTGTTCAGCCTGGAGAAGAGAAGGCTGCGTGGAGACCTCATAGCAGCCTTCCAGTATCTGAAGGGAGCCTACAAGGGTTCTGGAGAGGGACTCTTCTTTGGGACTGTAGTGATAGGACAAGGGGTAACAGGTTAAAACTTCAACAGAGGAAGTTTAGATTGGATATGAGGAAATTCTTTCCTGTTAGGGTGGTGAGGCACTGAAATGGGTTTCCCAGGGAAGCTGTGAATGCTCCATCCGTGGTGGTGTTCAAGGCCAGGTTGGATGAAGCCTTGTGTGGGATGGTTTAGTGTGAGGTGTCCCTGCCCATGGTGGGGGGGGGGGGGGTGTGTGTGGAGCTAGGATGATCTTAAGGTCCTTTCCATCCCTACCTATTCTATGATTCTATGATTTTATGAAAGCACATAACATCCTCGGGCGTGGTGGCAGTCTCAGACACAGGACAGCTGAGAGATTCCCCTCACTGGAGAGGTCTCAGCTAGGCTTCAATTACTTCAGTACAAAACTACCTCAGGAGCTCATAAATTTGAAGTGACTATGTTTTACTGTTAGAGTCATAGCATCATAGCATGGTTTGTGTTGAAAGGGATCTTTAGAAGTTCAACCTCCCTGCAAGTGTCACTTTCTACTTAATCAGTTTCCTCAGAGTTCCATCCAAACTGACATTGAATGTTTCCAGGGCTGGAGCATCTACTACCTCTCTAGAAAACCTGTTCCAGTGTTTCACCACCCTCATCTTAAAAAAATTCTTCCTTATATCTAGTTTGAAAGTAACCTCTTTTAGTTTAAAATCATTAGCCCTTGTCCTATCACTACAGTTCTATTAAAAAGTCTGTGCTATCTTTCTTAAAAGTGCTTTTTGAGTATTTGAAGTACTGAAGCTGCAATAAGGTCTCCCTGGAGCCTTCTCATCTTCAGGATAAACCCTGACTTTCTCAACTCTCTCTCTTACTCTTTGTAGATAGCCAAACCATTGTTTCTGTCCGGAGATGATAAAGTGCCAGGGCTCTGTTAAGATTTGTTACGGGTCAGTAAAGCTGAAATCTTAATAGCTGAGCCATGTGAAAGGACTTTTCATGTCACCTTGTAAAGGTGTAGGAGAAAATATGAATGAAACATTTTATCATGAAAATCTGGACACAATACGCAGAAGCCCAAAGTCAAAATAATCAGGGAATTTTGTTTGGTTTTCTAGTTTGTGATTTTGGCGGAGATTTTTTTGTTGTTGTTTTGTTTTGTTTGTTTGGGCTTGGTTTTTTGTGTGTGTGTTTTGCTTGGTTTTCTTTTCCATTTTAGTGCCTTCTTACACAAAATTAGAAAAGTGAGAGGTACAACAAAGACAAAACAATTAATAGGAAAACCTTTTGCTGTCTTTAAAATTCACCTTTTAATTAGCTAGACAGGGAAGTGATATCCTTTCATCTAACATGTCTACTAGTAGAGGAATATTTCAGCAAGGAATATCACTATGTAAATTACAACTACCCTTAACTTTGCTGAATGTTTGCTGGGTCGCTTAAATTGATCCGCTATAAACAGGTAACCATCTTATGATGTCATCATGCCTGAAGGAATATATGGAGGACCATCTATCCCTTGAAGCTTCTAATAGCCTCGCCAAACTGGCTGTGAGGTCTTTTACCTAACTAGTGAAAAGAGGCATTATTTATACTTGATACATATTTATTTTTAAATTCATAGTTCTTGATAGGTAGGTCCGTAATTCTACCTGCTATGGCAAAATTAGTGGAGTGTATCATAAAACAATACTTTGTTGCTGTGATTTACCTACTCACTGTCATTCTATCTGGGAGACAGAAAGCATTTTAGTGGCCAGTCCAAACACTAATGTCGGTTATTAATATTTTGTTTTCTTTTAAAAAAGAAAATAAAGGTACCCAAACAGTAGATAACCTAGTATATAAATACAGAATAATAAATACCCTAAGAAAAATTTTAATGCTACTTGTCTTGTCTCTTCCTTTCCAAAAAAGCTCAGGGAAGTCTAGCTAGTACACCATGTTTCCAAAGTCCATAGTGTAGGCAAGCATTCCCAGAGTTCATGGTAGAGTGCTGGTAATGTGTTCTCGCTGTACAGGACATGAATAAAAAGACAATCAAAAAAACAGACTCTGAAAATACAAAAGGTTCCGAGAGGCAGAGTAGAGTGAAACAGACAAAGTTTGTTTCTTTTGCTTTTGTTTATCTTATTTTGTTCTCTAAATTCAACGTTAGTGAGGAGACAGGGAACATGTGTTGCTGTTTGCAATAACTATATAAGCAACTTAATTGAAAGAAGAGCTGGCTATTATACTACCAAGTTTGTGAAACTTCACTTTCTGAAAAGTGAGGATGGGTAAAATTACAACATTTAGGCAGTATAACAGAAATTACAAAGGATCTACTGGATCCTTTAGCTAAACTCGTAGTATCGTAGAATCATAGAATAGTTTGGGTTGGAAAGGACCTTAAGATCATCTAGTTCCAACCCCACTGCCATGGACAGGGATGCCACACACTAAATCTTGTCACCCAAGGCTCTGTCCAACCTGGCCTTGAACACTGCCAGGGATGGAGCATTTACCAGTTCTTTGGACAATCTGTTCCAGTGCCTCACCACCCTCACTGTAAAGAACTTCTTCCCCATATCTAACATGAACTTCCTCTGTTTAAGTGTAAACCCATTACTCCTTGTCCTATCACTACAGTCCCTGATGAAAAGTCCCTCTCCAGCATCCCTGTAGGCCTCCTTCAGCTACTAGAAAGCTGCTATGAGGTCTCCACGCAGCCTTCTCTTCTCCAGGCTGAACAGTCCCAATTTTCTCAGCCTGTGAAAATGGAGTCTGGGAGGAAGCAAGACTGCACAGGGGGGTATGATCAAAGAAGTAATGTGGGCAGATGATTTAAGCTAATATTTTAAACTGCATGTTAGAAGATCCAGAAATTATAACTGAAACTTAAGTAAAGTTAAATAAAAGATTATACCGTATAAGGTGTATGATGTCAAGGTCTGACTGGATGAAAACCAGTGTCAGAAATACTTTGTTCATGATCCGTAGAGTAAAATTAAGACACAAGTGAGGTCAAGTCCTGAAATCATTCAGTTTGTTTATTATGAAAAATAAGTCTTAAAAAAAAAGATTATTATTATAAAAAAAGTTAGCAATAGGACGGATCAGAAAAAGGGAGAGAAATTAAACAAGAATTCGGAATGCAGAGAGAGATAAGCGACCACTGTGGCTCCAGTGGCATCTTAAGGGTCTGTAGTCGTTGCCTTTGGTGGTAGGTGGCCCCCTGGTGATTAACTTTTTTCCTATTTATTATGTTTTGGGAGGAAGTACCCCTGTTCTTAATGTAACTTAACTATACATTTCTGGTGGATCACGTACATCCAGTTTTGCTGGTCTTGCAGATAGCTCTTCAACTATGCATGTCTGTCAGCAGTCCTTGAGATAAAGGATAGCAGTTCCTCACACTAATCCTCAAGACAGTGACCAGTGGAGTCTTATTTCAGCTCTTCACACCCATCTTTGAAACAGTGGACCTCAGCTCGTTATACCAATCTTTGAGACAATGGAGAGTGGAGTTTGATTTTAGTTCAGTCTCTCACATATGACCACAGCACAGCCAGATGGTAAGACAACAGTGTTAAAAAATTATTGCATGAAGGAAGTAGAGACAGGTTATGATTGATAGCTTGTATGCATTCTAAGTATTTTTCAAAGAAGAAAAAAGCCATTAATGATAGATCTATAATAAAGGCCTTTAAGCACTGATCTTAGAGATTTATCTGCCTGTACTTCTATGAAATGATGCAGTAGCATGTCACGGCACATGTTGCCAGATGGGATAAAAATATGAATTTCAGTTGATTATTAATGAGAGATGAAGGAATAAAAGCCCAGTCAAAGTTTCATACGAAAATCTAGAAGGCATTTTGCAGTTCAGTTCCTCTAAATCAAAAGATCTGACAGAATTTACCCTTGAGTACAAGGCTCAACTAATTGATTTTTTAATTTTTTAAAAATGAAACTAAACATTTCCCACTGCAGAACCATCAGACTTATGTGCTTAGGAATACAAGAGCATATGGGTAGAATTTAAAATGTAATGCACAAGCCATTGTTGCAGACAGTGATAAATGCTAATTAAAAAAAAATGCAACAATACCAAAACAAATTACATGCCTCCCTCCCCAAACAAACAAAAACCAACAAAAAACAAAGGAAGAAAATATGAGATCTAGATGATAAAAATAATGTGAACAAATTATAAAGAACAACAAATTTGCTTTTATTTCTTTGCAGAACTTTTAACAAGTTCATTTTCTTTAGTGCTTCTCAGGCTGTTGTCATATATTTATTTCTCCTGTTATTCTAAAGATTCTGTAATAAAAATCCCTACTATGACTAAATAAATGACAGAAGTCACAAAAGTTGGATTTTTTTTTTTTCTGCAGCAGGGTTATGTTAAGCTATGTTACATCTTACTATCTCACGAGGAAAAAAAACCACACAACCAAGCATTGACCTGGGACTTAGTCTTGAAGAGCTTTAGAAATAGCATAGAAACTATAAATGGGAAATATATACACATATATGGAAATACTTATAATAGGACATAGATATTAGCATGCATGCATACGTACATATATATAAACGCACAAACACACAACTTTTTAATCGTTTCTCTTTCTGGTTTTTCCTGACAGGATTTACCATGAATTTGTCCAGTCAAGGTTTAAACAACTCAAGTCAGGTGTCTCCTGATTTTTACCTAAAAACACTAGTGTCCTCATGAATAAGTAATTTTTATTTAAATCTTGTCAATAAATTTACTTTGGTAATTCCGTATGTAGGAAGGATATTGTAATTGGTGATGGTACCCTTAGTCTATATTTGTGAAATAGTTGCTGTTATGTGAGATATATTTGCAAAGATTAATTATTAGCTTTTGTGGTGGAAGATGGTAATCTCCGCAATTCAAATAAATCACTCATTATTGTGGTCATTAAGTAATCTCCTGGACCAGTACAAAGTAAGACTTACTTGTTGAATGACAGCTTGTATTGTCTGCTTGTGAAGAACATGATGAAACATGTTTTATAGACACCTTTGACTTAATTTTATCTGATAACTTCCTTGTTTTATCCTTACCACCATCAGAAATACATCACATAATCATCTTTTTATTTAATCAAAGTTTTACGTGGCAAAATAGTACATTACTTCTCCTTGCATTCAAATACCAACAACTCTCCAAGACAAAAAAAAAAAAAAAAAATCACTATCAGAATTTTTTCATGTATTATGTCAGCCTAAAGTTATTTTATTATTATTATATATTAATATAGTGCACCTGTGTAGAGAAATCATAGAATCATAGAATAGTTAGGGTTGGAAAGGACCTCAAGATCATCTAGTTCCAACCCCCCTGCCATGGACAGGGACACCTCACACTAAACCATCCCACACAAGGCTTCATCCAACCTGGCCTTGAACACCGCCACGGATGGAGCACTCACAACCTCCCTGGGCAACCGATTCCAGTGCCTCACCACCCTAACAGGAAAGAATTTCCTCCTTATATCCAATTTAAACTTCCCCTGTTTAAGTTTTAACCCGTTACCCCTTGTCCTGTCACTACAGTCCCTGACGAAGAGTCCCTCCCCAGCATCCCTATAGGCCCCCTTCAGGTACTGGAAGGCTGCTATGAGGTCTCCACGCAGCCTTCTCTTCTCCACGCTGAACAGACCCAACTTCCTCAGCCTGTCTTCATACGGGAGGTGCTCCAGTCCCCTGATCATCCTCGTGGCCCTCCTCTGGACTTGTTCCAGCAGTTCCATGTCCTTTTTATGTTGAGGACACCATTGAATTACACACTGCTCTTCCAATCTAGTAGTCCAGCAAAACCAGTAAAATAACTGACTTGTTTACAAAAACCTCTGTGGTCTCAAAGCATTATTGGAACCATGTTAAGGTCTGAGTATAAGATAGATAAGAATGTCTGAAGGGAATTTAACCCATTTTTGAGGTTGTTAATACAGACCAGGGAAATGAAAACCCAACTATGAAAAAAACAGTGGGATTTGGAACATAATATCTTTGGGAAGAAGGGCCAAATATGCCAAGAAGATTTAACTGGAAGTGGAGAATACATTGAATTAAAAAGAGTAAACTCATGGAATGAAAAAGCAGAATTATAACAAAAGGGGAAAAAAAGCCAAAACAAAAACAAAAATGAAGAAAAGGAGGCTTATGAGGATTATAGACTGAATTGTTGAGAATACAGAAAAAGAACTTAAGGTGGGGGAACAAGCGTTCCACTAGTGGAGAGAACAAGATGTTGAGGTAAGTGGCAGGGAAGCAAGGCAATGCACGACTGCTGGTGGCAGCCTGGCAAGGAGCAGGAGGAATGCTGGCAGTCAGAGGCAACCAAGAGTATGACACTGTAGGTGAATGTAGAAAGTAAACAATTGGGCCAAATAGAATGAATGATGGAAGCAAAAGGAAAGTGGTATATTTCCATGGGCATCAGCAGAGAACACAATCATCAAGGATGGGAACAGAAGGTGGCAGTACAGTAAGCAGGGCACTTGACAGACTAAGAGGGAGAGCTACAATATGCTTTGATATCAGTGTTCAATATTTGCCTGTGTTCAGTCTTCATCTTTTGCCCAATAAAATTATTTTGTTGTCCTACATACTCAAAAGTAAATTTTCCCCAGGCTCCTCAACATGTTAGAAATCCTGAAGAAGCTAGTAACTCCCAGAGGCAGAAATCTTGTGATTTTTATATGACTAGGAAAGATGATTAACCAGATTATCAATGATTTTAGAAGCTTAGAGCTACTACCATGAACTAGAGCTAGTGCATGAACTGCTCTGTACCTCTCTGTTCTACTTCTTTTCTAGTGAGCCTATCCTTGTCATGTGACCTTGCTATTAAATTCTGACATAAATATGCAGCACTGCTTCTTGGAATATTTATATGATGACACAGAACTATTGTAATTATGTGCTTCAGATTCTCAGTTCCTCTTAGCAGGAGAGAATGACCCTTAAAGTAACATTTAAACTGAAAAAATATATCTAAATTTCCACTTTACTTGTAAGACAAAGTAATCATTCGAAGCATAAAATCTGTAATAAAAATGAAAGGCAAAGAGAGGTTAGGTACACTCCTAGATTGGTTCTGTTTGCATTAAAATTCAAATTACTTTCTCTGGTTCTTGAAATAAAATAGTATTAAAAACAAGTTTAGACTGAATTGAAACATTCTGTGCAAACATTCTAATATTTCCTGTATTGTGGCAATGTTTTCAAGTAGTTTCATTTTCATTGCTATAACAGTGAATACAGAAGAAATGAGTGTTAGGGAAAAGCTTTGCCTTTCTGAACACTTCTAATGCCTTTGATGTGTTTAAGGATATTTAATATTTGCAAAAGTTCTCAAGATGCCAGCAGTAGAAACTAATGTTTTTGAAATTTCATACAAAGCAATGTTTATTATTCTTTTTTTAAAAAAATAATAATTTTGAGAAAAAAAAAATCAACCCCAGATTTCCTAATTTTATCTTACACATTTCCCCCCCCCCAGTTTTTGCAATGGACAAAAATCATAGTTTTACAGTGATACATTCTGCCTGTGAGTAATCAGGAAGCTTGTAACTATGCAACTAAATCCTCATTATCATGTTTTTTTCTTTTTAGAAGAAATTAAACCCACTACTAAAAACAACAGTTTTCTTAGTGAATAATAAATAAATCAAATTATATTTTGCTTTATGTAAGTCTGTATTATTTGGGGTATTTTGGAGGGGTAATTAGTTTTGTTTATATATCAGTACATTAAATATTACCTTATTTGACCTTATGCATTTCCATTTGCATGAAATAACAGTCCTGACTGACATGTTACTGTATGCAAAATAGTTGGATGTCTCTTCAGTTTTACACAGAACTGCAAATGTCACATTCAGAGTTCAAATGGATTCAGTAATCTTCGATATTATTCGAGAGCTGTAGGAGATTGTTAGGAGGTTATCAGAACAATACAAGCAGAATTCTTCAGTTAATCAAAATATTGCATTTCTTTTCTATTCAACTAGAATAAAATGAATGAATGAATAAATAAACCACCTGAATAAATAAAAAAAACCCCACATGAATAAATCACAGAATCACAGAATCACAGAATCCCAAGAGTTGGAAGGGACCTCAAAAGATCATCTAGTCCAACCCCCCTGCAAGAGCAGGGTAACCTACAGTACATCACACAGAACTTGTCCAGGCGGGCCTTGAATATCTCCAGTGTAGGAGACTCCACAACCCCCCTGGGCAACCTGTTCCAGTGCTCTGTCACTCTTACAGTAAAGAAGTTCTTCCTGATGTTAACGTGGAACTTCCTATGCTCCAGTTTACACCCATTGCCCCTTGTCCTATCACTGGATATCACTGAAAAAAGCCTAGCTCCATCATCCTGACACCTACCCTTTACATATTTGTAAACATTGATGAGGTCACCCCTCAGTCTCCTCTTCTCCAAGCTAAAGAGACCCAGCTCCCTCAGCCTCTCCTCATAAGGGAGATGTTCCACTCCCTTAATCGTCTTTGTGGCTCTGCGCTGGACTCCTTCAAGCAATTCCCTGTCCTTCTTGAACAGAGGGGCCCAGAACTGGACGCAATATTCCAGATGCGGCCTCACCAAGGCTGAGTAGAGGGGGAGGAGAACCTCTCTTGACCTACTAACCACTCCCTTTCTAATGCACCCTAAGATGCCATTTGCCTTCTTGGCCACAAGAGCACATTGCTGGCTCATGGTCATCCTCCTATCCACCAGGACCCCCAGGTCCCTTTCCCCTTCACTACTTTCCAGCAGGTCAACCCCCAACCTGTACTGGTACATGGGGTTGTTCTTCCCCAGATGCAAGACTCTACACTTGCCCTTGTTAAATTTCATCAAGTTTCTCCCCGCCCAACTCTCCAGCCTGTCCAGGTCTCGCTGAATGGCAGCACAGTCTTCTGGTGTGTCAGCCACTCCTCCCAGTTTTGTGTCATCAGCAAACTTGCTGAGGGTGCACTCAGTTCCCTCATCCAGGTCATTGATGAAAATATTAAACAGCACCGGTCCCAGCACCGACCCCTGAGGAACTCCACTAGTCACAGACCTCCAGCTAGATTCTGCGCCATTGACCACAACTCTCTGCCTTCTTCCTTTCAACCAGTTCTCGATCCACCTCACTACTTGATCGTCAAGCCCACACTTCCTCAGCTTATCTATGAGGATGCTGTGGGAGACAGTATCAAATGCCTTACTGAAATCAAGAAAAACTACATCTACCGCTCTACCATCATCCCTCCACCTAGTCACTTCCTCATAGAAGGCTATAAGGTTGGTCATACATGACTTCCCCCTCATAAAACCATGTTGGCTGTTCTTAATGACCCCCTCATCCTTGATATGCCTAGTGATGGAGTCAAGAATAAGTTGTTCCATCACCTTTCCAGGGATGGAGGTAAGGCTGACCGGTCTATAATTACCCGGGTCCTCCTTCTTGCCCTTCTTATAGATTGGTGTGACCTTTGCCATCCGCCAATCCTCAGGCACCTCGCCCGTTTCCCACGACTTACCAAAGATGATGGAAAGTGGCCTAGCAATGACCTCCGCCAGCTCCCTCAGCACCCGTGGGTGCATTCCATCCGGACCTATCGATTTACAGATGTCCAGTTTGCATAGCTGATCCCTAACCCAATCCTCATCTACCAAAGCAAACTCCTCCTTTGTCCTGACTCCTTCTGGGGCCATAGAAATCCGGGGCCCTCGGGGAGAGTCTGCAGGAGTAAAGACAGAGGCAAAGAAGGCATTCAGCACCTCTGCCTTCTTTATATCCTCTGTCTCCAGGGTACCCACTTTGTTCAGCAGTGGGCCTATATTGCCTCTTGTGTTAGTTTTATTTGCTATGTATTTGAAGAAGCCCTTTCTATTGTCTTTAACCCGCCTAGCAAGATTGAGTTCCAAGGAGGCCTTAGCTGTCCTAATTGCCTCCCTACATCCTCTAACAACTGCCCTATATTCCTCCCAAGCGGCCAGCCCCTCCTTCCATAATCCATAGATTCTCCTTTTCCACTTGAGTTTGCCCAGCAGCTCCTTGTAAATAAGCAACACTTTGCTGCTGCCTTTCTAAAATCGGCACCTGCGTGCAGAATAGCTTGAAGCCGTAATGTGTAAATTATAAATGAAGCAGTAGCTTAAATACTCTATAGCATGACTTTCAGTGAGGATCAACAACTATCAAATCATATGGACTCCGGCTTGGAATTCCCTCAACTTCCATAGTGTTTTGGAATAGCAAAAAGGCCATGACAATCAAAGATTTCCCTCCATCTGAAAGCGACCAGAAGACAGCAGCTGAAGTACCTGCTATGGCAAAATGTAATTCTCTGGTATCTTATTTAAGTAGCTACAAATTGTTTAATTCTGCATTAAAGCTACAATAGTCTCTTTCTCAATGTGATAAATTTAATTCAGGTGTCAGTAAAAGTCTTCTGGCCCTATGCTTCAGGCAGAGCTGTTGGCTATTTCTTCACCTTTGAGTATCATCATAGGCAGTTATGCTTCCCTTTAGCTGACCCCTGCTTATCTGCATTTTTTTTGTCTTGATATTCCATTAGGGGACTAGCATACCTAACAGATCAGTCAGTTTCCTTCCATGTCATTATTTTCCATTACAGATATATATCCATGTCATTGAAACCATAAAATTGTTACTAATTAGAATGCTTCTTGCAAACAGAGCATAAATTAACTGGGCCTGAACTACTGTTTTTGCTTTTAGCGAGAAATAGCCACAGGCTCCAGGGTCCAGGAAAAAAAGAAAACAAAAAAGCAACAAAAATGCATAACTCATCTTCCCTATTATTTTGCTTTCTGTGTAATGTTTTGTGGAGCAATCACATATTTCCCTATGTTTAAAGTGCAAATAATGATTTAAAAGCCTCTATTACTGTTCTACAGAATCTGTCTTTGAGTGCCATACACTTCTTGTGGTGGAATGATAAGAGCTTCATCACAGAGAGCTCACATTAGTTCTCTGATTAAAAGTCTCCCTTTTGTCTCCATCTTCAGGACCTTTTTTCCACAATGAACTGCTGTTCTAAGAAATAACCCTCTGCTGTGATCCCCTTTAGAATTGTAAGTGCTGTATAATGCCATCCATGAGCCAATTGCCTGAGTAAAGTAAAATCTGTAACAATAGTTATTAGTAGATGATGTAGAATCTCTTTCTCCTCTCACTTTTGAATTCCTTTGAAAAGCAACTTTTTTGTTTGTTTGATTTGTTTTTTTTTTTTTGTGGGTTTTTTTGTGCTTTATGTTGGGACTAGGGAAATGTGCTTAGCTGGATTACTGCAAATCACTGTTTTCAAAGCTGAACCTGAAAACAGGGCATAACCTTCTGATGATACAGAGTGTTTGTGTCTACTCTGCCTTCTCTTTTTTCAGCCTGCCAGCATTCGCCCTGTCTCAATTGCTAGCCCAACAAGTTCAGTCTGGGTGCTGAATGTAACAATTTGGTGACTGTTTCTGTGCTTGGAATGGAGGGGTTCAGCCGCTGTAAATAAAGCCTAGGGATGTCCCAGTAGGACCTTGCCAACCTAAGGATATTTCGGAATACTCAGTCTTAAGTAGTGTAAACATAATGGGACAATCTGCATATGGTAATGAGCTAGCTGTTGCACTGCTAATTACAACCTAGGCTACCTGTATTCTCCATGAGTTGCGGATGCTATATTTTAACACCCAGTTAATGTAGGCTCCATTCCAAGTAAGAAAGAGTTCCAAAGCAAACATGGCGCACAATTTAGCTGGACTACAGAAACATACATTACATATGAAGCCAAGAGTTTATTAATAGTCCAGTTAAGGTCTTGATGGTCTAATCAATGAATTATTGTCGATGTAGTTTTGATTATAATAATAATAATCAAAATTATCCAGTTATTACAACTCATTCCCTATAATGATAAAAACGGATACACACGAATCTCACTGCTCCACTAAAGTTGTCCTCCCAGGTCATGCTTTCTACTGTAGGGAAAGTTGAGGTGTGAATTACAGTATCTGAATATCTTTGCTGGAGGGTAAATGCAAGACTCTGATGTGTTACTATTCTCTGCTATCTGAAGCCTGCCTTGGGTATCATGATTCAGCTGTGGAAAGTTATAAATGTTTAATCCACATGGAAAGCATTGTGCAGTGGATGCTACAACATTATGGTGGTTCCAGTAGTGACACAATTTTTTCAGTCCCTCATTGTTTTTCAAGAAATTCCTGCACAAATATTGTTTATCAAAACACATGTTTATTATGAGGTCTGACAGAGATATATCCATATTACCAACCCTTATACAGGTTATACTACACCTACATATTACCCATGTAGGTGTAAAACTGTACTGTTATTAGTCTCTTCACTACATGTGAGTTTCCTCATTCAGGAAGACAGCTGGAAAGCACAAATGCAAAATCCAAACATGCCCAAACACATAGAGGATGTTTATGGTATGGTGGAGGTAGAAGGACAAGATGCCCATGCCGAGTTGGGAGAAGAATATGTGAAAATGTAAATACAGTCTGTATGAATATAGTCTCCTTCCAACTGACAGTCAAAGACCATGTTCCTTTATTTAAAAAATTACCAGGAAATTTTCATTTCATTGTGATCTGTGACAACAGGATTTTTTTCAATGGGTTTTGGTCCAATTCAGACTGTCCAATTTCAGCACCTGATTGCCGGTGAGGTTAAAGGGCTGATTTTTTGGATGTACAGAGCACTCAGAAAAGATTGCATAGAACACTTCCCACTTCTGAATTTTCCTTTTTCTTCACTCACTCTCAGAAGCACTATGACAATAAATTGCATTAATTAAACTTTTGCCTAGTCTAAGCTCATATTTTTCCTTCTTACAGTAACTGCTCCATGAAACTAATATAAAGGTGAAAGGTGTCCATGTTTAAAGCTACTTTTGGTGTTTATTACTTGACATTTTTTGGGACCTTTCACAGTCCTTGTTGCCACAAGAACCACTGGTTAAACATAGATTAGATTTACTCCCACCTGAACAACTTTTAGTTACAGAAATCATAGCAGAGGTCTTCTGCTGTAAGCAGCAGCCCATTGTTAAAGTTGTGTTCTAGTCAAGTTGATCTAGTCAAGAGATCTAAGGAGGTGATTAAGTGGATGAAGTAAACACTGATTAAAATATTTGACATTTCTTGTTAGAGTTTTTTTCTACGTGCCCGTAATGTCACTGCTGAGAGTTAAACTGTGTTTTCAAGGCAGAGCAGGCATTTTGCCTTTTGTGTGTGACCTACGTCAGTGTTTTTTATCTTCATTTGAGTGGAAGGCAGTAGATTACAAAGTTGGTCCCTCTGCCCCCTGAAAAGCCAGCCAAACCAGACCACACTGGAGCTCACCCGCTGGGGATGCTTTCATATTTCTGCAGCAAAATTCAGGCTGTTTACAGCTCTGTAGGGAAAGAAATCTCTTATGCTAAAAAGTCCAGAATAACAGAGAACCAGATGATAGTTTTGTATGCTTCTAACCTACTGCTCCATCACTGAGCCCTGTGAGATGTAAAAAAGCAGCAAGCAAACTTGCTTAGGAGGCAGGAAAAAAAAGTTGGGTTAACATTTGATTTTCATAAAGGCAAAAAGTTACAAGACACACGTTAGTAAGTTTTTCAGTGAGGGTCTTGGGTTTTGTGTTTGTTAAATATCTTAAAAGGCAAGTGATAAAAGAAGCAGAAACACTTGAAGAACAATGAATGTGACTTGGATTAGTCTGAAACCAGAGACAACCAAGGAATTTTAGAGATCTACATAAGAGATATGCAAAGATAACAGGATAACAGTAAGATTTAGTATCAATGAATTCTAAGTATGTCTCACCACAGGGGAAAAATAAAGGGCTTGTATGCTTTAGAAAGTGGTATTATCTGTCACTTTTCAAAAGGGATCTGGGAATATGCAGAAATCTCACTTCTGCTCAATGTGCAACTGGTAGGAAAAATGCAAAGTTGTGTTAAGAATGCTATCAGTAATCAACAGCAGTGCCTCATTTGCACTGCAGTTGTTCACTGAGTACTCATCAGAAATCTGTCTGTATGAAATAAATAGTTCTGAGAAGGCTGACAAGGCCATGGTCACGCAAAAAAAAAGCTTTCCTATGGGAAAAAGTTTCCTATAGGGCTATAGCAAGTCTGGCATTTCATTGTTTTTGTCAGTTGTTTTGTTTGGTTGTTTTTTTTTTTTTTAATTATTATTTTTTTTGTTTGTTTTGTTTTTTTTTTTTTTTTGCCTTTTTTTTTTCTTTTTCTGTTTAGTAAAGAGACAAGTACAAGAAATCATGAAAGATGTTTTAAAAACTGCAACAAATCCTATAACAAAATATGGCCTAATTAGCTCAGGAACATTAGTTCTTGCATTTCCTGAAAAAAACTGTCTCTCTTCTCTCCAGCATTTAAGTCCAAATCCCTTGTCCTGCCGTGTACTAGAGGCTGTTCCAGGCAGGGCTCCACTATTCACAAACATTAAGAGTACATCAATTTCAGGTTTTGTCTTCAGAACTTTACTGAAAAGTCAAACACATCACACCAGCTGAAAGGGTGAAATATAATGTTATAGGCATTGGCTGAGATCAAGAGTTTAGATTCAAAGGAGATCAGATAAAATAAGTATTTAAAGTTGCCGTTAATGATAAATCTTACAGAAGGGATATGTTAAAATCCATGGTTTGAGGTGTATGTAAGGATCTGTACAGTAACCAGATGAAGCCTGTGGCTAGATGAACACTTGACGCAGCAGTCTTCTTTCTCATTTGGACACAAGCAGTCGTTGAATCTGCTGGATGCAAGCTTGTGCTGTTACTTTTGCTGATGACAGGTTACAGGACAAATGCAAATTCAAATCTGATTTTAAGTGACACTGCTATATTTTTGCCTTTTGTTTCACCTATCTTCATACTTCTCTACCAATGAGATATTTCAGGGAGATAGAAAGCCCTGAAATAGTGAGCAAAACCCATTCAGTTTCCTGTAATCAGTGTTTTTTTTACAGCTGAACAAAATGAAGGGACATAGTCATACTCAAGGGTGAGAAATATTTTAGATACTGTGTGAAAATATCATCTTCTAAAATACCTACCAATCCTGTCATCAAAATTACCAAAATTTCTCGTCACAATTCATTTTTGTTACAAGGAAGTTAGAATAAAATTGATAATTAACCTGTTTCCTTAACTCATTTTGACTGTTAAGCTGGACAGTACCTTCCTACCAATGACCAATACGAATTTTATATGTTTCTTCACTAACAGGACAGACTGTGCCTTTCGGGCCTGCATCACAGGCTAATTCCACATTTGCAAACCTCAAAGGTAACCTTGCTTACTGTAGACACACAGGCCTGCATTTAAGGACACAACCGAAAGGACAGAAATGGGGAAAGGGCACTCGCGGCAGACACATTTTGCTTAGTGCTGCAACAGCAGAATGTTTCTGGCACCCTTGTCTGCCCACCTTGGTCTGACTGATAATATGGATGTGCAAATACCTGCAGAAATCACAGTGCAGCAAAAAGTCCAATTTGGGGTTGAAATGGAGCCACCTACTAATCCAATGCCATGGCTATTTATTTATAGGCTTCTCACTTAAAACTTTAGAAACTGAAAACCTAAAATAAAGGTAAAAATAGGTATAATATAGAAAAATTAATATTTTATATAATGAAACAGCAAAACAAGGGTAGCTTTGCAAGCACATGCTTAGCTTTAAAAAAGGTATATTTCAGTTGGTATTTCTTAGTGACTTTGGTGATATATACAGTAACTGTTTCCTATTTGCTCAGACTTTTTAGTATTTTGTTTGGTAAATTTGCAAAGTTATGAAATTGGCTGTATTTTTGTTTTGCTTATACAAAAGCCAAGAAGTTTTCTCATTAACATTATGTTTTGCTTCAGCTTCTCATTTTATTTTATCTCCCACAGTAACTAAGCTTGTTAAGGATTTTCAGCCAAACCAGCCAGATGCTCCTCACTCCTATAACATTTTGTAAAGTCCTCTTGTGGAGCCTTGAACAATGGGCTGTATTCCAGTACAACCAAACTGAACCTGAAACACCAAACAGAAGATAAACAAAAGACAGAGAGAGAAAGGGAGGGAGTATTTGGCACTTCAGACATGAAAATCCACGTGGCTATTGCTCAGGGTTTTTTTCTGCTACTGGCATGCAAATATTGGTCTGATTACATGAGAGTTTTTATGCAATATTTAATTCTGTGCACTCATACAGTTAAGACAGAATGTTTAGCTTACAGTTAATGGTATTCAAATGCTTTTGGAAGAAAAAAAACCAAGCTCCGAACAAGCAATTGGAGTTTGAAACAAGAATTTTTCCTTAGGAAGGTAAAATAGGAATCACTGTTAATATAAGAGAGCTATCAACCGACCAGTGGACCCAGATACATACCAGCCCATCTGCAGCAAGTGCAGAGTATCATCTTCGTCCATGAAGTGGAACAATTTGGAGAAGGAGTGTAGCAGAAAAGCCAAGAAGCATAGATACAAGTCAGGGAAAGTCATGTCTCTGGTGAGCCCATTCCACTCATGAGTCGGATGGGAACTTTGCAGTTGTGTTGTCTGGATACATTTCCATGACCACCTATAGATCATACTGAGGAAACACTGTGGAAAATGTTAAAAGTAATATGCTAAACAGGTAGATACATAGGTCTAGGTGCAAAATTATTTTTTTCTGTTTTGCTTCCACCCACAAAGGTGCAAGGGAAGCGCTGCCATCTGTTAATGTGGTTACAATTATTTTTTAATATTCAAATGGCTTGTGCCAGCATCCTAGGATTTTCATCTAGTATGATTTTATGTAGATTTAAATGATTTCATAATGAAATGGAAGGAAAAAGTGCCCATAGGTAAGCTCAGCTTTCTGAGGGTATTAAAACAAGCTGCTAAGTACCATTAATTAATAACATATTGAAACGTGGTTTGGCAAACACAGTGTTGCCACTTGTAGTAATAGGCCATAAGCACTGTACTAAGCTGGGAAGGCCTCAGGACTGAGGTTTGTCGGCCTTGCAGTCTCTGGAATTTTCTTGACCTGTAACTTGGTTTAGCTGTGACAGTAATTTCTTTAATTGGCCGAGCTGTTCTGTTTATGGCTGGTTTGTTTTACTTTTGTTTACCTCTGTGTGGTACAATGATAGTTTTATATACCTAACAGGAACTAGCCATTCCTTTAGGTGGAGCGAGTTATTTTTGACTCTCAACACAGTACAATGTAGAGAAATACAGGCCTGGTAGGACAGCAGAGGCCTTGAGAAGCAGAGACGGAAGATGTGGTGCAGAAGAGCACAGGCATGGGGTGACAAGTTTTGGATGCAAACCCAACAGCTATAAAAAAATCACCTGCAATCAGAGAGAAATGCTGGACAAAGGGGATTTTAGAGGTAGCAAAGGAAAGAAATAATCTCTGACACAAGTAAAAGGTAACATACACAGAAAAAAAGTATGTTATCTGGAGGTGCGAAGAGGTGAAGAAAGAGGAAAGTTGTAAAAGCGAGCTAACAAGCATGGAAAAATGACACTAAGAGCACCACAGAGCAAGGAAGAATCAACATCCATTTCCTTCCAGTGAGCTATGGTGGGTGCTGACACCCTTCTCATCATCACTGCTGGCCATGAAGCCACAGACTTCAGGAGCCAGGGCAGCCTGGAAAGACTGAACACAAAACCAGGAAAAGGGCTGAAAACATAGTATATAAAATAATTTCAACTGCATTCTTCTTTTTTTTTTTTTTGGTAGCAATTTAGATCAGAACTAACAATGATTAAGCATTTAGACTTCAGTTATATTAAATACTTATTTTTAATTGTGTGTAAGGTGTGCTTCCTCTTTGCTCATAAATCAGGTTTTGAATGTAGCAGTGTTAATATTTTATATCATAAATTCTGAAAAAAAAAAATCAAACCCAAAACATTCAAGCCTTACATAGATAGGAAAATACATAACTGTTAAATCTAAAGCAACTGAAAAAATGAACAAGACTGTGAGAAGAACCGCAAGAAATACACAACTGTTCCACACTTATCAGCCATCTGATGTTACGTATTAAAGAGTTACTTTAATAAATCATATAGAAACTGCGTCTTAACCATTCTATGATTACCTGTTCATGCATTTCTTTTCCACAGTATACTGTATCTGTTAAAGATTTTTTCAGCTCCTAGAGGCCTAGACCTTGTAAGAAGCTGGCAAATATGGAGATGGTTAAATATTTGTTTACACATACACTCCAATTTTCAGAAAAAAATCATTTTAATGCTTGTTACTCTGGCTCTTTCTGCAAAACTGGCTATATTTTTCTGTAATATTTATTGTGTTCAAATATTCAAATATTAAGATGTTTGTATGCAAAATAAACATTGAAAGTAAATATGCAAAAAAAACCCCAGATATGTCCCCCTAAAAATTATCTCAACCAAATAGAAAATCAGACTCAATGGAAGGCAGAAAATTTTCTAGTCTTTTTCAACTAATTCTGTATTGCACAACATGAAAGCAAGATTATATTTGGGTTTGTATTGTGTGTTTATATAGGAGGCATGTGATCATAAGTACAATTCTGAAATGTCAGCACTATGAAAAAGCATCTGAAACCTGCAAATTAGAAATTAATGAGGGCTAAAAAATTAATGACATTTAGGTTATGATATTTAAACAGATCATAACTCTTCCAAAAATGTTTGTCTTATTTGGGTGTGTTTAGACATGATTAATTCATTAAATTAGTAACTTAAGATCTCAGAGTGAAAGAAGAGTTCCATACTGCCTTTTCTCTTTCAAACCCTATAGAAGAAAATGAAAATCAGATCATAGCCTTCAGTTGAAGACACAGATTTGTATCCTAAATATATTTTATTTTGGAGATTCTGGATGCCACCATTATCGTAGTCTGGAAATTTTGTCTACTTTTTATTAATTTGTTCTCACAATATACCTACCAGACTGGTTTTGGGGTCAGAAGAAAACCAAATAGAAGGTAAATGACCAGCACTTTGAAAAATGCTGATCTATACAAAGACCTAGGTTCATTTCATATGCATTAAATATATAAACTGAGACAAGGAATTGAGGAGTCCTACTTATTTTGGTTTACACTCTAGTTAATTATAGTAGTTACCATAAACATAATGTAACCTTGTAGTACTTTAGTGCAGTATTGTCATGACTAATAAGAGGCTAGAGTCTAAATACTGGGTTTCCAAGGACTCAGGACTGAGGCTTGTTGGGTTTGCTCACTCTGAACTGCTCCTGATCTGCTTAAAGATTTATTTTACTCAGTTTAGCTTTGGCAGCTACTTTTCTGGATGGCAAGTGGATATGGCTTTTGTTTTCTTTTTCTTTTCCTTTTTGTTTTCTTACATATGGTAGTACTATGGTTTTAAGACACCAATGTAACCTGGTGACCATAGGACCTAGGCAAGCAGGGAAAAGCATAACATCAGGAAAAAGGGACAGAAAAACAAGCTCACTGCCCTGGACTTAAAAAGAGCAGACTTTGGCCTCTTCAGGAAACTGCTTAGTAAGGTTCCATGGGATATCGCCCTGGAGGGCAGGGGGGCCCAAGACTGTTGGTTGATATTCAAGGATCACCTGCTACAAGCTCAGGAGTGCTGCATCCCAACTAGAAGGAAGTGCAGCAGGAGGGCCAGGAGACCTCCTTGGATGGATAAGGAGCTGTTGAGGAAAATTCAAAGGAAGAGAGAGGATTATAAATTGTGGAAGCAAGGACAGGCGGCCTGGGTAGAGTACAGGGATGTTGTCCGGGAAGCTAGGGACCAGGTTAGGAAGGCTAAGGCCCAGTTAGAATTAAACCTAGCCAGGGATGTTAAGGATAACAGGAAGGGATTCTACAGGTACATAGCAAACAAAAAACAGACTAGGGACAAAATAGGCCCCCTGAGGAAGCTTTCGGGAGAACTGGCTACACAGGATTCGGAGAAGGCTGAGGTTCTGAATGACTTCTTTGCCTCGGTCTTCACTGGCAAAGGCTCTGACTGCACCACCCAGGTCTTAGAAGGTAGATGCAGGGACTGTGAGAATGAAGACCTTGGGCCCACTGTAGGAGAGGATCTGGTTCGAGACCATCTTCAAAATCTGAACACACACAAGTCTGTGGGACCTGATGGAATCCATCCGTGGGTCCTGAAGGAGCTGGCGAATGAAGTTGCTAAGCCACTGGCCATCGTATTTGAAAAATCATGGCAGTCAGATGAAGTTCCCGACAACTGGGAAAAGGGAAATGTAACCCCATTTTCAAGAAGGGGAAAATGGAAGACCCGAGGAATTACAGACCAGTCAGTCTCACCTCTGCCTGGTAAAATCTTGGAGCACATTCTCCTGGAAGGCATGCTAAGGCACATGAAAAACAACAAGGTGCTTGGTGACAGCCAGCATGGCTTCACTAAGGGGAAATCCTGCCTGACCAATTTGGTGGCCTACTATGATGGGGCTACAGAATTGATGGATAAGGGTAAAGCAGTTGACGTCATCTACCTGGACTTGTGCAAAGCGTTTGACATTGTCCCGCATGACATTCTTGTCTCTAAATTGGAGAGAAATCAATTTGATGGATGGACCACTCGGTGGATAAAGAACTGGCTGGATGGCCACATGCAAAGAGCAGTGGTCAATGGCTCGATGTCCGGCTGGTGACCAGTAACGAGTGGTGTCCCTCAGGGATCGGTGTTGGGACCGGTCTTGTTTAACATCTTCGTCGCTGACATGGACAGTGGGATTGAGTGCGCCCTCAGCAACTTTGCTGATGACACCAAGCTGTGTGGTCCAGTTGATATGCTGGAGGGAAGGGATGCCATCCAGAGGGACCTTGACACGCTTGTGAGGTGGGATGATGCCAACCTTATGAAGTTCAACCATGACAAGTGCAAGGTCCTACACCTGGGTCGGAGCAATCCCAGGCACAGCTACAGAATGGGCAAAGAAGAGATTCAGAGCAGCCCTGTGGAGAAGGACTTGGGGGTGCTGGTCGATAAGAAAATGAACATGAGCCGTCTTCAGTGTGCGCTCACAGCCCAGAAAGCCAACTGTATCCTGGGATCCATTAAAAGGAGCGTGACCAGCAGGTCAAAGGAAGTGATTCTGCCCCTCTGCTCTGCTCTTGTGAGACCTCACCTGGAGTATTGTGTGCAGTTCTGGTGTCCTCAACATCAAAAGGACATGGAACTCCTGGAACAAGTCCAGAGGAGGGCTACGAGGATGATCAGGGGACTGGAGCACCTCCCGTATGAAGACAGGCTGAGGAAGTTGGGGCTGTTCAGCCTGGAGAAGAGAAGGCTGCGTGGGGACCTAACAGCAGCCTTCCAGTATCTGAAGGTGGCCTATAGGGATGCTGGGGAGGGACTCTTTGTCAGGGACTGTAGTGACAGGAGAAGGGGTAATGGGTTAAAACCTAAACAGGGGAAGTTAGATTGGGTATAAGGAGGAAATTCTTTCCTGTTAGGGTGGTGAGACACTGAAATCGGTTGTCCAGGGAGGTTGTGAGTGCTCCATCCCTGGCGGTGTTCAAGGCCAGGTTGGATGAAGCCTTGTTTGGGATGGTTTAGTGTGAGGTGTCCCTGTCCATGGCAGGGGGGTTGGAACTAGATGATCTTGAGGTCCTTTCCAACTCTAACTATTCTATAATTCTGTATTATGTTTTATGTTATTTTACATTATATTATATTATATTATGTTATGTTATGTTATGTTATGTTATGTTATGTTATATTATTATCTTTTATTATTGAAACTGTTCTGCCTAGGTGGACACCTATTTTCTGAGGGTTTTTTTTTTGTGTGAAAGATACCTGTGTACCAGTAAAGGGAGGACATACGCAGGAGGCTGCAGAAAGAAGAAAACTCTATAAACCCCTTGAGAAATAAAAAATTATTTTCTAAAGCTGTAGGAAGCAAAGAGTGTTTTAAAGACATGATCATTGAAAACAGACATCCATATCAAGAAGAGTGGAAAAGAGGTCAGAAATTTTAGCTGTAAATCTGTGGTAAAACATTTGAGAAAATTAGATCTCAAAGCTTCTCCACTCGTAAAAGCAAAGAGAAAAAGGAAACTTAGTATACTGAATATGAGATCATGACTAGAGATAATCTAAATGTGGCTAATACTGGATAATTCCTTTGGCTCTGTTTTTGGAAAGGAGTTTGAGTATGAGGGTAAACACATGACAGTAGTCATGCCAAAAGCCAGCATGAAATTAAAACTTCAGCTATACTCTAGCTAGGTACTAGGCAACCACAGTCTCTGAAGTCTTTCAACTGGAAAGTTCGGCATGAATATTTTCTTTTGTCTACTGCAATGATATTACACCATTGGACGTTATTTAGCAGAATACCTCTATTAAACAGGAAAAGAAAAAGTGATCCAGGCAACTATCAAACCAACTGGTTTATCACCAATAGAATTATTTTAAAGGAAAATCTGGTTAAATGCATGCAGATAAAGGAAGATAAAATCTAACAGCATATTTGTGATGGTATGTCATGCTAGACTAGTTGCACAGTTTTACTTGTTAAAATTATAGGATTTTAAACAAAATCAACTGTAAATTTGTTGGGATTTCAAAGCAACAAGTGACCTCATCCTCTGTATGAAATGATTTGTTAGAGTGGGACACACAAGACTTATTAAGAAATATGCAAAGCAAAGGAAAAATTGCTAAAATAATGTTAAAAAAGAATCTATCAGACTAGAGGAAGGCTAGTAGCAAAGCTTCTCAATGACTAGTCCAGCAACAGATCTTTCATGTTTTCATCAATGAATTTGGCACAAAAATAAAAACATTGGTTAAAATTGTTTGTGACACAAAGAGGCAAGTAAATACAAAGGAGAATTTGGATATCGTGCAGAAAGTATATGATGATCCTGAGGATTACAGTAGTAGAAATGGAATAGGGATGCTGGGGAGGGATTCTTTGTCAGGGACTGTAGTGACAGGACACGGGGTAAGGGGTTAAAACTTAAACAGGGGAAGTTTAGATTGGATATAAGGAGGAAATTCTTTCCTGTTAGGGTGGTGAGACACTGGAATCGGTTGCCCAGGGAGGTTGTGAGTGCTCCACCCCTGGTGGTGTTCAAGGCAAGGTTGGATGAAGCCTTGTGTGGGATGGTTTAGTGTGAGGTGTCCCTGTCCATGGCAGGGGGGTTGGAACTAGATGATCTTGAGGTCCTTTCCAACCCTAACTATTCTATGATTCTATGAATTTAACTGAAACATGAAGCCCAGTGAAGAGGGACTAATAATAAGGTTTTTCACCATTGACTGGAAATTTAGCAATGACTTAGAGATAAAAAACTCTGACATAGTAACACTTTCCTGTGCTATGAAAAACTGCCAATATCATGGGTTTATGAAAAAGTAAATATGATTTTTAGGTTGTTTATGTATGAAAATGTTCGTGAACAAAACACTGTTTGGAGAGCTTTACCTACAATATCTTGTAAAATGCTAGTCACTTGTGTTGAACAAAAATGTATTGACACTGAAAAAGTTGTAAAATAAAATGGGCAGATAATCCAGGTAATGAAGAAGCATTGAGAGAAAACATGAAAAGTTTTTTACGCATTAAACAAATCAAAGTCCTAAGGATATAGCTAGAAGGAGGAAAGAATCAATGAGAGGTGGGAAAAAAAAAAAGAACAAAAAAAAAAGGAATTACGATAATATGCGTATATTCTGGCCAGGAACAGAAAGTTTTTCCATGTTAGAAAGTTGTTTAAGCATCGCAGAAGTGAGGTCCTGGACTATATTCTTGTGAGGAGTAATTTTTTTTTAAGATCTGGCTAGAATTTAATATTTTATTAAAGCAATTTTCTGAGGTTGGTTCATCCAGTTATATAATGAA
The DNA here is from genome assembly GCF_037157495.1 of Lathamus discolor. Classification (NCBI taxonomy): domain Eukaryota; kingdom Metazoa; phylum Chordata; class Aves; order Psittaciformes; family Psittacidae; genus Lathamus; species Lathamus discolor. Next base: position 13,957,981 of record NC_088884.1, on the reverse strand, counting down.
AGCCCTACCATGCTATTTTTGTTGGTAGTTTCTCAAATTTCAGGTTTCCTGTTTGTAGCATTACAAGGAAATTTGGTCTGAAAGAAGATTTCCCTCTATCTCCATAATATGGGATTTATTAGTGCTGTTAGATACATGTTAGTGTTATTAAGCATTATTTGCTGTTTATCTCTGCATTTTCCACACTCATTGCAGGCTTAAACCTGTAATCTTTGCACCACAGTTGAACTCAGACTAGGGTCAATTTCTTCTAAGTACTTTATGTGGGATTTTTTTCCTTCTTTATATTATGTCTCCTGAAAGTGTTTGGACTATCTCTTAGTACTATTGCTCACCTTGCATGCACAATTGGTTAGCTCAGTACTTTCTTATTCCAATGAAGAAGAATAATGTGAAAGTTAATAGATGATTAAGGAATATTCTTAGATCTAATGACCTTGATTTAATGTGCCCTTGGGAGCTGCAATTTGCTTTAGTTTGCAAGTTGTACCTCATTTGTCAACAATACCTTCTTTTGCATGCTTATTGGGTCCATAATACAGCTTTCCCTTTATTATTCTATAAACTGACTTTTAGAGTTAATGTTAATAAAACCCTTTTAGAACCCATGCGCTTTTCACATGTGTAAAAGAGATTCATTGTCAAGTATCATAAAGCTTGATATAAACTTCCTCTTTCTGCACCTCTTGAGTTTCAAAGTCAACATATGTACCACCTAATGAGTAAGTTTGCTCATTTCAAATTCTTTGTCTCTACTTCAGGAGGACTGCTGCTTTCAGGGAGACTCATTTTACTGTATCTAGAAATAGTCTCCCAGTCCCCTGTCAGGAAAGATGGACACTGCTATGAATAATAAAACCTGTTAATGCTCCCATTAAAATTGAAGCAAGCTACTAGCAGTTTGAAAGTGTGATCAGACAAGGCCTATGCAGAAAAAAGACCTTGTTCTCAGAGCTATTAAAATGTCCTGGTCAGGTCATCAGCTTAGTAATGTCATGAAAATGTTTTGTTTCACTGCAACTAATAGATTTTATTCAATTTATGTTAAACAGGAACCTAGTTGTTAGAATTACGATAATGATGATCATTATCATTATTATTATTGTTGCTGTCGTTATTGTCATTATTATAATCATTGCCATTACTATCATTATTATGGTGTTATTAATAACATTTTTTGTAGACATTTGGGATACTGGAAATAAATATTTAACATAATTTTCATTCATAAAAAGCAGTATTGCTTAACTTCGCTTCCATTAATTTTCACTGGCACATTCTAAACATTTTAATTGAGCAGCATTTTTAGTGAGGTGTTGCTAATTTTCTTTTGAAAATCTTTCCCTTTCTCATAGAATTCTCTTAAGTAGTTGTGCTCTTGAACAGATCCAAAGGCCACTCTAGGGGCAGGCAAATTAAAGAGTTAGGATATGAGTCAGATTTTTTTCCACTAGTCAACAAAGGAAACTGTTTGTACAAAATATGTGCAGGCTTCAAGATTCCTTTCCTCCAGTACAGCAGAACTGGCTGCAGAAATTAAGATCATTTAGTGCTTTCCATCTGTGCTGTTAACCCAGATGAATTTTAGCTGCACCCTTCTCAAATCACTTGAAAAGTCCTTTCCCAGAAGTATCTTAACTTAGAATTTGTATCTAAAACCTTCTGCTGTTTTATCAAGTAGGAATCAATCTTCTTGTGCTTTCCAGGCTCTAGTCTAACTATAGGACTATGTAAAAATTGGCGGTAGAAGGAAAGGAACCCAAAATATTGTGTGACACGTGCTGTTGACTTCTTATATTTGAGACCTGGATAATTCATGGGTGGTTGATTTAAACCTAGCTTGACAGATCTGAGTGTAAAGCTACTTGATCCTAATCCACTCTCTTGTATTTTCCCCAGTTCTTTTTGCCTTCCAGCTGCTGAGTGAATTTTATAGCTTTGGGAGTGGTATTAAGGCAATGGAATTGCAAAGTCTGAAGTTTTGATGTGGATTAGAAGAGGCTGGACCAATTGGCATTAAAAAAAAAAAGAAAAAAAGGATGCTAATTTTATTAACTCTTTGGGTTTTTTTTTGGTTTGGTTTGGATTTTTTTTGTTTTAATTGCTATCCTGAGATTTACTGAAACAGAAGCTCTGTAGCTGGAAATGTATGGTAAAGTTTGTTCTGTTCTTTCATTTTTAACATTATCGTCCTGATCTAGTGAAAGATGTCCTTGCCCATGCCAGGGGGACTGGGACTAGATGATCTATAAGGTCCCTTACAACCCAAACCATTCTATGATTCTATTATTCTATTATTCTATGATTCTCTAATCCATTTTCCTCTGAACCTTTCGACCTGACTTACACTTTAGTCTTGGTCCTATTGATTTGGTTGTGTAGCTGCTGAGTTGCTGAATTTAGAATGGATTATGGTCAGGCTATAACTGATTTACTTCATGTAAAATGTGTTGGATAACAGATCAATTTTCAATTTGCTGTGTAAGATTTAGATCATATCCTAAAAATACTTTCTCTTACATACATATACAAAGACATATGCCACAAATCAGAGAAACTAAAAGAAGTACAAGATTAACAAGGAAATTAATGAGATTAACATGGATATTTTAAAATTTCTCTTATACCTTGATGGTAAGTAGGCATGGGTAAATTAGCATGAACAAGAAGGAAACTGAGGCTTTATACAACATACAGTGGCAAAAGTGCATTTCTGAGGGGAACAGTAATTTTAAATATACCCAAGAACTATTCCCCGTCTGCTTTTATAGAAAAAACATAAAATTCTGACTCTAGAGAAGTTAATGAAAGAAGTCTCAGTCTCTTCCGAAGAACAAGATTCTACCTAGAGCGTCACAAGGTCTTCATCCAGATAGGCAGACGTAAACACAGGTAATTCAATTAAGAGCACTGAAGTAAGCAGTCTGGCTGTCTACAGGCTTAGATCACAGGCATATATATCAGCTAAAATGTAGGTTAAGAACAAGTCACACTATGCTGCTTCTGTAATCAGTAAAGCAAGCAAGGGAGGGAGACATGTCTTTAGAAAATAATTCACATTTTTGGCTATGGAGTATCAATCTATGCTGTGGAGTATCTGTTTCCCTTAGTGACGTGCTTTAGTGAACTTGGCAGTCCTGGGGTAAAGGTTGGACTTGATGATCTTAAAGGTCTTTTCCAACTTAGCTGATTCTGTGATTCTATGATTTTCTCTTTCTACTGACCACAGCAGAATTTGAAAGTAACTATAGTACTTTATTAATATAAGTACTTCAATTAAGTACCTGAAGATAGAAAAATCTACCCAGCTCTAAGAGACCACAAATGACATATTCCCATTTAACTTTGTCTTTGTTAGGGTGCTACAAAGATCTCTCTTGTCAGATTTCTAAGCTTGCATGCACTTTATTTGTCCAGGAAGTAGAACCCCATGTTACATAACTAAAAAAAAAAAATCTAAATGTTTTAAGGGTCTTAGCTTCAATTCAGAATGGCATTCAAATATTTTTATGATCTTAATGGAGGTCTGTATTCATAGATAATATTATGGAATGATCCTGTACTACATCAACTGGCTCAAGTTATACAGCAACCGGGTTTTAATTTCTGGGAATTTGGTACAACTGCTGCCTGGAATAAATATGAAGATAGTCATGGCAGATGGTCTCTGCCTATCTCCTGGTGGGCAGATTTCTCCCTCATATACTTTCCAGAAAAATAGCTGTAGAAAAGATGCAGGTCATAATAACCAACAACTGTCAAGTGGGAGTAAATTAACAGCTACATTCCACTCTGGGGTGGCTGTGCTTCAGTAGTGTCACACTGGTGACTTTGTGCTGTGTTTGTAAAGCTCTGTAAAAGCCTGGAACAGAAGGTCCTGATAAGTGTCAGACTTCTATATACCTACTCATAGTAGTAAAATATTCACTCTGGGCTGGTAGTTATCATTGCATTTCTTTCTGATCTCTTATTTTAAAAATAATGCTTCTTTATCAGGCAGGCTAACTATAACACTGGTATTATATAATTCTAGAAAGAAGAAATGGGTTATGTGGGGAACTGAATCCATAATAACAGCACAGACTGGAAAATTAAAATAAGTGATTTCTCAACAAAATGGTCAGGATTCATCTCTGGCAATCATAATGCATTCATCATCCCAATTTATTTTTTTTCCAGAAAAGCCTTAGTCATACTAATGACTTCTGCTTTTGTGTTCAAAATACATGATTGCTCATTTCAAAGTCAAAATGTGTCAATAAGAAATTATATTGTTGAGTAATGCGTTTAGCAAAACATACTTGCATTTTGCATAGCATGTTGCTGCAGTTCAGATATATTTGTCACAAATATTTGTTTCCAGTTTGGGTTGGGGAGAACATGCCAATTTGGATAAACCTCTGCCACTGCAATTTAAACAAATTTCTTAAAACAGGTTACTGGCTTGGTACTTATGACTTAGTCATGCAGGGCTTGCTGGAAAGACATCATTGGCTTTTAAATATATAACCAGATGAAAAATAGCCATAGTGATTTAAGAACTTGTAAAATGGCTTATTCAGAAGATGTGCTATGACACATTAGTTGTGTTCCACTATTTCAGTATTTTCCCAAAATAGATTGTGGGAAGATAAAATAGATTATATCCTTTGATTTTTGATGAGTTTAATAAAAATAATAACAAATTGTAATACAATCTAAAGAGGATTAAAAAAAAGGAAGGAGTTATTTTATTTTTATTTTCATCATTATGGAACTGATAGACAGGGGGAGAGCAGTTGACATCATCTACCTGGACTTGTGCAAAGTGTTTGACACTGTCCAGCATGACATCTTTGTCCCTAAATTAGAGAGATATCAATTAGATAGGTAGACCACTCGGTGAATAAAGAACTGGCTGGATGGCTGCACGCAAAGAGTTGTGGTCAATGGCTCGATGTCCAGCTGGAGACCAGTGATGAGTGGTGTCCCTCAGGGATCAGTGTTGGGATCGGTCTTGTTCAACATCTTTGTCAGTGACATGGACAGTGGGATTGAGTGCGTCCTCAGCAAGATTGCCGATGACACCAAGCTGTGTAGTTCGGTTGATACGCTGGAGGGAAAGGATGCCATCCAGAGGGACCTCGACATGCTTGTGAGGTGGGCTGATGCCAACCTTATGAAGTTCAACCATGACAAGTGCAAGGTCCTACACCTGGGTCGGAGCAATCCCAGGCACAGCTACAGGTTGGGCAAAGAAGAGATTCAGAGCAGCCCTGCAGAGAAGGACTTGGGGGTCGATGAGAAAATGAACATGAGCTGGCATCAGTGTGCGCTCACAGCACAGAAAGCTAACCATATCCTGGGCTGCATCAAGAGGAGCATGACCAGCAGGTCGAAGGAGGTGATCCTGCCCCTCTACTCTGCTCTTGTGAGGCCTCACCTGGAGTATTGTGTGCAGTTCTGGTGTCCTCAACATCAAAAGGACATGGAACTGCTGGAACAAGTCCAGAGGAGGGCCACGAGGATGATCAGGGGACTGGAACACCTCCCGTATGAAGACAGGCTGAGGAAGTTGGGGCTGTTCATCCTGGAGAAGAGAAGGCTGCATGGAGACCTCATAGCAGCCTTCCAGTATCTGAAGGGGGCCTTTAAGGATGCAGGGGGGGACTCTGTCAGGGACCGTAGTGGTAAGAAGAGGGGTAACAGGTTAAAACTTAAATGGGAAATTTAGATTGGATATAAGGAAGTTCTTTACTGTGAGGATGAGAAGGCTCTAGAATGATTTGCCCAGGGAAGTTGCAAATGCTCCATCCCTGAGGGTGTTCAGGACCAGGTTGGGCAGAGCCTTTGGTGAGATGGTTTAGTGTGAGGTGTCCCTGCCCATGGCAGGGGGGTTGGAACTAGATGATCTTAAGGTTCTTTCCAACCCTAACTATTCTATGATTCTATGGTTCCATGATTCTATGGTTGTTCAGCTGCACAGATAAGAGACAGTTTTGAAGATCAACAGCAACACAGGCAAGTTTTCAATAATGAAATAAAAGGAAGCATTTTGATCAGGTATTAATTTGATGTAATTTTCCTCTTGTTGAAAACAGTAACTTTTTTTCCAGATATCATGTACCATATTTCTATATCCAGATGGCTCACCTGTGTAACTGTAGAAGGTGAAATACTAGTAAACTTAACATTTATAGTAGGTTCTGGTGAGTCTGAATAAAGATAAATTAGACTTTTTTTCTAAAGATAATTGTTTTTTTCCTAGATAAACATTTTTTTTCAATTCTCTGCCAGTTTTATCATCCTATTTAGCAAAAAAGCAGTGAATATTCATAATAATGATGTTTTAAATAATCCTAAGTATAAAGTATTAAACCTCTCTAAAGACTGACATAGTATCGAAGATAAATGTTTTCATTTCTTTGGTGAATATTAATTAAGCTGGTTTTGGTAGTACTTCCATCAGTTTATTTCATTAATTGAAAATTTTAATAATATTTTCATTAAATGTTTATGTAAAAAATCACACACTGAAAATGAAGCACATATCCTTTGATAGTCAAGATGGTTTCCAGGCTCATAACAGTGTTTAGTTTTTAGTTGCTCATTTACAGTAGTTTAGAATTTCTGTTATGTGTAGAGATCTTAAACCTGACCTTACTCTAAGTATTATTCAGGGTATCTTTTGCTGTTTATGTGCTTTTTTATTTTTCCTTAATGAATATTCAGGCACTACATTGACTACAGAATATCAAATGTGATGAAACTCCCCCTTTTTTAAAAGCACATTAATGTGCTTTGGGTAAGGCAGCACAGATGTATTAAGAAGATGAGTACCTATGAGACAGATCATCAGCTTAAAAAAATGATAAAATTTAGCTAGTTACTGGGAAGATCTGTTGCTTGAAAAAAAACTAACAGCTTTAGCTAGATTATACTTTTTAAAAGTTTGATGTTTGATGACTGTTAAGTTACAATATGGTCCTCAATAGACTATTAAAGTGCAATAAATCAGGCTAAACCATATAAAATACATAGTTAACATAATTTCATACTCATCAGTTCATAAAAATTGACAAATTATTTACATGTTTGCCACTCAAACTATGTGAATAGTTTTTTATGGTCGAATTTGTCAGTATTTGACAACCATTTCTTCCAGTTTATATTGAGTTCGTCTTCCAAGATCTCTATTTTCACTGATTCAAAGACCCCAGTTTATGATATTTTATTATTAGCTTACTATACCACTTGTATGAAGGTTTCCGCTCTTTTACAGCATATGCAAATGTATTTTGAATATTTAACTTATCTAATGATTTAAAGATAAGTTTTCACATTGTTCAAATAATATTTTAAAAGATCTAAACAGTAATGTAATCTTCATTATTTGACTCAATGAGATAAGTGACTGGAGCCATTCATTAATCTCAAAATGTATTCTGAGAAATGTTTAGTTTGTATATTCTTCTCATTTTGGCACACATAGCTAGATGCATATCAGCTGTCCAATTTGAATTTGGCTGTCAGTTCCTTGGGGCAAGAATGGTCTTTGATTTCCAGAGTAGTAAATGCACTGTTGACAACCCACAGAAGTCATCCACATACCAGTTGGCCTCCTATCCACGTATATTTAAACATTACTATTAGAGGCTATGTGACTCTTCTACATAGTGGCTCCTCACAGAGATATACAATTTATTGAGCTTTCCTTGTAAATTTTCAGTTTAATTGAACTTTTTTTTTTTTATTTAATAAATTACTACTTTCACAATACTGAATAACCCTTATGGTAATATTTTATTAGTAGTAAAGGTGAACAAGCACTTAAAGGCTTTAGACTCTGAGATTCATAGCTAACATTTTCCAGTTCAAGTACAGTTAGATAGGATAGTGCATATAAAATGATAGCATAGTCAAAGGTAAAAATGATTTGAAGCCGCTAACCCTGAAGATACTAGCAGTAGTTCTGAGGCAGTTTCTGTCTGCTGCACAGCTGTGTAAAAATAACAAAGATAATAAATATTACTGTGTAGGAAATAAACACAGACAGCAAATGACAGGCAGTATAACTCACCGTGTTGCATGAGGGGAAAAATATCACACTGTGAACCATAACAGTAATCACAAAACTTCAAATGTTTCAAAACAACTGTCAGTCATTGTGAAGAAGCCTGTATGACTCCAGGGGTAGAGTTAACTTCGACTGTAGCGAGAGTGCATAAACAAACAATACTAGTCATCTGTACAAGCTTTTTACTACTTTTAAAATCATATAATTTTTTATATGATTAGGCTTTTTTTTACTTACTTTTTACTTTTTTTTTTTTTTAGGACAAGGCTCTCAGGGTTGGTTTTTGTTTTTTTTTATTACAGTGCTCAGCAGGAATCGAAGTAACATTCAATTTTTATAATTCCCACATTATTCTCGCATTGCATACAAAAGTACGTTGGCCAAAAATATCATAGAATAATAGAATCATAGAACAGTTAGGGTTGCAAAGGACCTCAAGATCATCTAGTTCCAACACCCCTGCCATGGGCAGGGACACCTCACACTAAACCATCTCACCGAAGGGTTCGTCCCACCTGGCCTTGAATGCTGCCAGGGATGGAGCATTCACAACCTCCCTGGGCAACCGATTCCAGTGCCTCACCACCCTAACAGGAAAGAACTTCCTCCTTATATCCAATCTAAACTTCCCCTGTTTAAGCTTCAACCCATTACCCCTTATCCTGTCACTACAGTCCCTAATCAGTTAATATTCTACACTAATATTTTTATCTTCTTTCCTGCCATAATTTATTTTTTTAATTTTATAGGTTATGTTTACAAAATACTAAGTTTTGGCACTTATAGGGATCAAAGGGTAAGCAAAGCCTACTTAAAAACTCAAATTTTGGGCATTGAGTATCATACTGTGCACACAGTTCCAAAGTCACAGTAAGAGTTAATATTAGTGCAAAAAAATGCCAAGTATCATACAGTTGAATAAATATTTAACCCATCTTTTTGTAACATAGAATCATAGAATAGGTAGGGTTGGAAAGGACCTCAAGATCATCTAGTTCCAACAGCCCCACCACAGGCAGGGACACCTCACACTGAAACATGCCAACCAAGGCTTCCTCCAACCTGGCCTTGAACACTGCCGGGGACGGAGCACTCACAACCTCCATGGGCAACCGATTCAAGGGCCTCACCACCCTCACAGGAAAGAATTACCTCCTTATATGCAGTCTAAACTTCCCCTGTTTAGGTTTTAACCCATTACCCCTTCTCCTGTCACTACAGTCCCTGATGAAGAGTCCCTCCCCAGCATCCCTATAGGTCTCCTTCAGATACTGGAAGGTTGCTATGAGGTCTCCATGCAGCCTTCTCTTCTCCAGGCTGAACAGCCCCAACTTTCTCAGCCTATATTCATATGGGAGGTGTTTCAGTCTCCTGATCATCCTCGTGGCCCTCCTCTGGACTTGTTCCAACAGTTCCATGTCCTTTTTATGTTGAGGACACCAGAACTGCACACAATACTCCATGTGATGTCTCACAAGAGCAGAGTAGAGGGGCAGGATCACCTCCTTCGACCTGCTGGTCACGCTCCTTTTGATGCAGCCCAGGATACGCTTGGCTTTCTGGGCTGCGAGCGCACACTGAAGCCGGCTCATGTTCATTTTCTCATCGACCAGCACCCCCAAGTCCTTCTCTGCAGGGCTGCTCTGAATCTCTTCTTTGCCCAACCTGTAGCTGTGCCTGGGATTGCTCCGACCCAGGTGTAGGACCTTGCACTTGTCATGGTTGAACTTCATAAGGTTGGCATCATCCCACCTCACAAGCGTGTCGAGGTCCCTCTGGATGGCATCCTTTCCCTCCAGCGTATCAACCGAACTACACAGCTTGGTGTGATCGGCAATCTTGCTGAGGGCGCACTCAATCCCACTGTCCATGTCAGCGACGAAGATGTTGAACAAGACCGGTCCCAACACCGATCCCTGAAGGACAGCACTCAGTACTGGTCTCCAGCCGGACATTGAGCCATTGACCACAACTGTTTGTGTGCAGCCATCCAGCCAGTTCTTTATCCACCGAGTGGTCCATCCATCTAATTGATATCTCTCCAATTTAGAGTGAAGGATGTCGTGTGGGACAGTGTCAAACACTTTGCACAAGTCCAGGTAGATGACGTCAACTGCTTTACCCTTATCCATCAATTCTGTAGCCCCATCATAGTAGGCCACCAAATTGGTCAGGCAGGATTTCCCCTTAGTGAAGCCATGCTGGCTGTCACCAAGCACCTTGTTGTTTTTCATGTGCCTTAGCATGCCTTCCAGGAGAATGTGCTCCAAGATTTTACCAGGCACAGAGGTGAGACTGACTGGTCTGTAATTCCTCGGGTCTTCCATTTTCCCCTCCTTGAAAATGGGGGTTGCATTTCCCTTTTTCCAGTCATCGGGAACTTCATCTGACTGCCATGATTTTTCCAATAGGATGGCCAGTGGCTTAGCAACTTCATTCGCCAGCTCCTTCAGGACCCACGGATGGATTCCATCAGGTCCCATGGAGTTGTGCACGTTCAGGTTCTTAAGATGGACTCGAACAGATCCTCTCCTACAGTGGGTCCAAGGTCTTCATTCTCACAGTCGCTGCATCTACCTTCCAAGACTTGGGTGGTGTGGTCAGAGCCTTTGCCAGTGAAGACCGAGGCAAAGAAGTCATTCAGAACCTCAGCTTTCTTCAAATCCTGTGTAGCCAGTTCTCCTGAGAGCTTCCTCAGGGGGCCTACGCTGTCCCTAGTCTGTTTTTTGTTTTCTACGTACCTGTAGAATCCCTTCCTGTTACCCTTAACATCCCTAGCCAAGTTTAATTCTAACTGGGCCTTAGCCTTCCTAACCTGGTCCCTAGCTTCCTGGACAACATCCCTGTATTCTTCCTAGACTGCCTGTCCTTTCTTCCACTTTTTATAAGTTAAGGCTTAAACAGATACACCCAGTCATTAACTTACATTCTTTGCAAGATACCTCTTTTCTGTGCTTCCTGAATGATTTTTTTTATGACATGAAGACCTTTAAGATATACTTAACTAGTTTACTACAAAGCCCATTTTCTCCTCAGATTATTGCAGATCAAGGCATTTCTCATTGTCTTTGTCCCAGTAAAGTTAGGCAAGAGTAAAACCATCTATTTTGGCATGGCTGCTTTCTTCAGCTTTGTACACTGGCTTAATAATGCTTTTTTCAGATTTCCCTGAGCACCAATTAAAATGCCTTCAGTATAATCATAGACTGTTTTTTTTCACTTGTCACTATTTTACTCTCATGTGGACAAGATACATGGTTAAACCTGACTGACTTGGCTTTTATAAATCAGTCCAGATTCTCATTGTTCATGAGTTCTTCTATCAAAAAAAAAAACACTAAAGTGCAAGCTCATTATTAGAAAGAATATTGTTTTCTTTAAGGGATCTACTCCAGTACTTCTTTGCTACTGTCTCTAGTATTACACTTCTAAAATTCTGATTTCTATCCATGTTTAGTCAGGGGAAAATCTCAGTTTTCATAACATGCCCTGCTGTTAGCCTGGTAGGGAAATCTTGAAAGCATTCAGTTGATACAAAGTGCTGCTATGTATGACAGAAAAAAGTTTAGCTGTTTGTCCTTTAGCTATATGACATAAGGTACTACAACTTTTCAACAGGCACAAATAAGTTAATCAGGGCTTCTCTCCTTACAAAGCCACATTTTTACTAATGTAGCAACTGGGTGAGTCCAGGAAGGACTTAAGTTATAAGCAACAGTTTTGTTTTACTTTACTGTGTTTTTAGATATTCCAACAAGTAAAAAAAAAAAATAGTATGGCATTATTTAAGAAAAAAAAACACAAACAAACCCAAAACACAACAAGACAACAGAACAAAACCACCAAACCCCACAATTCTGAATCATTTATTTAGGAAAAAGATATTATGAACTTTATTGACATTATTTAATTATAACTCAACTTGCTTTAATTGCAAGAGAGACTTGTAGACACTTCAAGTGGAATCACAAATCCTTTTACCCATGTGCCTGTGAGGCCCTGGATGACATTGATGATCAATGATCAACAAAGCTTTTCAGGAAGTATATTTTACCTTGTGTGTTTGAAAAAGGATTACACACTGGGTGAAAGTTGCTATGTGCTGTAGTCTAGATGATGCTGGCTGCTTAGCCCCAGCTGTTATATTTTTTTTACATTTTGTAGTATACTTGTTTCTTTCTTCAGATTGCTTTGTCCTTATTCTGATCAGCTAAACCAACACATAAATGTCAGCTCTGTGCACTCCATCTGGCTTTGTCCCATCAATGGTCAGTGCTAAAAAAATAAAAGAGCCTGTCTTTAAAAAGCAACTAGTTTAAATTCAAGCCAAACTTCTCATAAATTTGAAGCCACAGACAGATACTTCTTATTTTGATTGCTATAGTAGATGAACAATGAAAACCACTTTTTTGCCCCATCCTGGGCTTGAGTTTTCTCTCACCTCCAAGAAATATAGAAAATGTAGTATAACAAAGTAGAGTCTTTTTCCATGTAGTTGCATTTTACTGGCATTTGAAAATTCAAAATAATACAATGTTTAGCTGATCTTTTCCATATGACAGCTTCCATTTGATGTAACTAAGTCCATTGCTAACTCCATTATTTTGTGCTATATGCCCTTTAGCCACAGTGTAGAATTTATTATGGTATTCTATGATTTAAACATAAAAAACATCAATTATTAGAACTGTGAGAATGGCTACAGCTACCCACCCTCTTCTGCTTGGTATGCAGCATATGTAATCATTCTCACTTTTATTTCAATTTTAGGAATCAACCAGACAGTTTTCAAATAACCAGGTAATTTCCCACAAAAAAGTGCAGAAACAGAACTGTACCTCAAACTATCCGTGGTCACATTTGTGGGTTTTTTTCGGAGGGGGAGATAGAAGGGTGCAAAAACCAGAGAGGAGAAGGCTTTAGAAAATTTTTCTGGTGTCACATGTGCATGAATATTCAGAACTAAGGACAATGCATCCTTTATTCTTTGTCTATGATTGCAGTTAATAAACAAGCACTTCATCTGTAGCACAAATATGCTGGTAGCACCTGTCTTTTGAATTGCAAAAGGTATATTAATTTTTTAAAAATCATGTTTATTTTGTGAGCAGTTTGCTATGAGATGAAAACAACTCATTGGTTAAATTGCTTGAAATAAAGAACTCAAGCACTTGAGTTGTAGCGTCATCAATTTTTTTTAAGCTGTTTCGATTAATTTTTCCGTTAATTTTATTCCTTTTTTTTTAATTTATTTATTTGCTACCATTGAAGAAAGTCTTCATATAGATATTTGAAATATGTTGATTCTGAAATATTTTTGCAAGTAGAAAATGGAATGCAAACGCAAAAAAAAAAAATGCACATTGTAAACATGCATTGAAATAAACTTGTCAATAAGTTACCAATATAATTTGTTGATATAGGAAAACAGAGATAGTAAAGGATACAGTAAAGGATACTTCTGATGTCTTCTTACCAGCCCCAAGGACCCTGTGAAGGCGATCAGGAAACCAGCTCCGAGAATCATCATCGCAGTCTGAGGTGGCAGGCTCAGCCTTAGAGGGCATCCCCACAGAGGCAACATTGACCTGAGGGGTATGAGGTTCTGCCTCTCCTGCATCGCGTGAGACTCAGGCTTTTATACTGGCAAAAATGAACACTCATTCTGAATGCAGGGGGCCAGCCTACATTGGAAGAAGTGGCCAGCAATATCTAGAAAGGTCTCCAAGGGTTGAGACTTTTCTGAGGAGTTCTAAAGCAGAACTTTCCAGGTAGGAACCAAAGCTGGACTTTCTGGGGAGCTGCCAAAGCAGGACTCTCTTGGGAGAAGCCAAAGCAGAAAAACAGTACTTTTCTATCTTTGTGTGTTTCACCGCAGACCATTATCTATAGTCCCTGACACAGTTGTATATACAAAAAGCGAGGATGTAACCCAATTATTAAAGCTGTTTAATGTGAACTTCAAATAATAAAAATATGAAGGAGAAACAGCAAGTGGAAACTTGAGAACACTGCAGATTTAAGAGAATTTCTTTTTAAGAAATCTAGCCTGATGCCTTCAGTGTTTTTATTTTCCCTTGCAGATAGCATAGCATATTGGTCTAGACTCAGTCCTGCTGCAGGACATTTTAGTCTGGATATGCAATGCATATATTTGTTTGCTCTCTGTTTTTACTCCTACCCAGTAATGCATCACATAAAAACAACAAAGCTTTATTTCTCAAACACACAAAAAAATAATATCTCTTTTATCATTTCTCTCTGAAGTGTACATACATAACAGCCATCTCAGTAGGACAGAAAAACTTTGGGAACTACAATAAAGGTAAACAAAACCAGCAGTCTGCAATAGCTTATGTGACGAGATCAAATTGGTTTTCTTTTGGCTCCTTTTGTTGTTGTTTTTGGTTTTGTTTGCAATCATTGCTTTTCAACAAATTCTGTGCATCGATGTTTGTGTAAGGTTATTTTATTGTAGATTTCAAACACTGTTATACCTGAATGACATACTGCAAAACACACCAAAGTAACTGTACTTACAGAATGACACTTCTTCTTCATTCCTTGTACAATTGCTTTTCAGTGCAATGATACTAAAACATTGACTAAAGTTTCTTCTGGTATCTTCTGAATATGAAACATCTCTGAACAAATGCTTCATCATGTACAGTCCATAATTTTCTAGCAGAACTACGTCCCAGGGGAGACACTACCTGTAGAGGCTGTTCTAACTAAATTGGATACTGCTTGAGAGGATCTTTTATTTCACTGGTAAGTGTAATATGAAGTAATTTTTTTTTAAGTGATGTTCTTGGAGAGACAGCATGTCTCTCCACAGCCAAATTTGTTGCCCTGCAGAAAGAACACAGGTGCACAGAGACGAAGGGAAGGCCACAGAAGGAGGTTGCCTTGGCATCCATGAGGTGAAAGAAAGGCTGAAAGACCTGCAAAGGTGCCTGACAACTTCCCACAGATGAGCTCTGCAAGGTGGCACTCAAGAACTCTAGCAAGGTTGAGTTTAAGACAATTGGTTTGCTAGACACACTGACACACGTATCTTTTTCATCTTGATAAGAAGATCTTGCAAGTTTCACAACTTACCTCCTCAAACAAGTTTTCCACAAAGAATTTATATTTTTTGTGTCTCCATTTTGGGGCAGGCCACCTGACTAGGTACAGCTTCTGACAGAAAATTAATTCTGCTGCTTATCTTCATTTAATAAAACTTCCACACAAAAGTAAGTGAAGTTTTATTCAAACTTGAAAATTTAGTACACCAGTCTCCAGGTCAGGAGAAATCTGCTAATCATAAAGTGTATTTTATTATCTTTGAAGTTGCTGAATCATGTTTTAAGTCTAGAATATTGATTCTAAAATATAGAGTACTAACTTTACTCAAGGTCTTTTTGTAGACATTTTTCTATTGTGACAAAGAGTGACAAAGGTAAATCCACATACGCTGTTCTTGCCAGACTGCTGTCAGTACCCAATTAGGCTATTTTTCAATATGTTCAGGCGTGTCACCGTTATAATTTCATTATTTTTATAACTGTGTTACAAGAATATATGTAATTTTTTCCAGCTTTCCCTGACACATGCAAATATATATGTGGATACATATATATGTCTATGCATTGTATATTTAATGTATATGTATGCTTTTATATTTATGTGTACTTTTTTTTCTGCGTGTTTATATCCCGATTCTGTCATCAACTGAAGCTTTGACAGTGATCTCAAATTAATCATAACATCATCCTTATTTTCAGCTTCTGGTGTTCTTTTTGTGCAATTCTTGCTTTTCTATAATCCCATAATGACTGGACATTCTCTGCTTTCTGTCTGTACTTTGCTTAATCTTTGCTTGTCTGCAGTTCTGTTGTACTATATCTCAATCCACTCTTTTGTTCATGTCCTACATTTCCTTACCTTTTCTTTTGGCCTTACCTTTCTCTATTTTTATCATCTGTCTTTAATCCCATTTTGTGTTTTCTTTAGAGATTTTCAAAATATTACATTGAGTTACCAGAAAAACCCTGCAGTATTTCATTTTCTCACAACATCTTGGGAAACAGTGTTCATTCTGAATTCATGTCACTTGAGAATTTCTAGATAAATAGACAAGATGCTGAAGAACTAAATGAAGAACAATTGAAGGTAATAGCTAATTTTAATCTGATTCTGTCAGATATTTTCTAATTATACAGTAATGGTTAAGGGAAGAATCCCTGACATGAAATCCCCAGCATCTTTCAGTTAAGGGGGAAAATCTGCTCGTCTATCTAAATGATTAAAACTGACCAAAAGAGATCTTCTGCTTTTGTTAGGGGAATTCCTGTGAAAGTTTCATTTTCTTATGTTGTTTCCCACAGAAAATTCAAAATGGTGACACTATAACAGCCAGCCTCATTTGCTAAATAATTGTGCATTGGTCCATGAGGAATGCAAGGAACATCACTTTGAATTACACAGAGAAAGTGGCTAGGTGAAAGTTCCTCACTCCTGCAATGACAGCTTGTGTTTCTTCAGAGCTCTGGATTTTCCTCTCAGGGTCGTTCATGGTGTATCTGAAGGTTGCTCCTTAGAAAATATCTAGAAAGGTCTATATGTGTAAGAATACAAATCTATAAGAAATAAAAAGTCCAATTTTCTCCTGGAGCCACCCTATGATTGAATGTACAAATACTGCTGAAAATAGGAGAAAATAGTCTGACAGACAAGATACATAATTCAGAGATACAGGATGACATACTTTGGCACATTACCATGAGGAAAAAAAAAAAAAAAGAAGTAATTTTCTGTATTCATCCTCCCCAAAATGTATGTATCTTCAAATGTCTGAAGTCTCAAACTGATGACTTCTTTATGTCAAAGGAATTTCAGGAATTCTAGTGAGAGACATTTTTCTCAAACGTTTCTCAAACATCTGTCAAATCTGCAAGCACATCATCAGATTGAATATTTAGAGCATTTTCTCTTCAGCTGTTAAAGTTAGTGGGAATAGGAAATCAAAGACGTCTTTTAATCAGAAACAATACTATACACAAGTATTATACTGTGGCTTGTATGCCAAATATTAACAGCTTATGTGTTGAATTAAGTTAGCCTGGTGACTGGGAAGAAGTTGAGACTATTGTCAAATTAGAGAGAAGAACCTGAGATGATTTAATGAACTAAAATTTTAATAAATCTGGATAAGAGTGAGAGTACACCTATAGCCTGGAATGGAAACCCTTAACAAGAAACAACCAAGAAGTTAATGAGGTTTCTTTTTGCAGTTTCTGCTAGGAAGGAAGGCAATTGTGACTTACATCTCTTCATTTCTTTTCTTCCGCTCTCTAGCAGTCAGGAAAGGCATATTACTTTATAATCCTGCCTCCATGCTATTATTTTATCTTCAGAATTTGGTGATGGTTTAGAGTCATGTGACTGGATCCTGCAAAGGACTGATAAAGCTCACTCGCTTGAGTGATTCCTACAAGTTTCTTGTTTCAGCATATAATTTAATTATTTCCCTTGATCTCCCAAAATGCTGATCCCATCTCTAGTTTGGTACCTGAAAGAGAATTTATTCCGTAGCAATACTGGCAAACTGCCTGGCGGGATTTTAATTTCCACACACTGTGGGAGCATTTTAAATTATACTCTGTAGAGTCCTATTGCCTTTTGCAATAAACCAGAACCTCTTGATGCAAAACACAAGCCAGTCTACTTTCTTATACCTCGATATTAAAAAACAAGAAAAAGAGTCTTCTTCAGTTAGTTATTCTCATGTCTGAGCAGCAAACTAGTTTTTCCTGGATCTGTGTTAGTTCATTTGGAACCGTGGGATAACATGGTTGCGGACCCACTGATCCCAGTGTATAAAAGACACCTGAAATTACACTGTCTGTTACTTTTACTGATGTGATCTGATCTAAATTGTAAGTTTGTCCTCATGTAGGCAGTATGTGAGGATTTGAGGAAAAGTTGAATATATCATACAGGTATTAAAAACACTGCTATGAAGATGCTTTGAAATAGATAGCTTCTAAAGTCTATAGGCTATACAAGAATAACAGCAGATAGAGGGATTAAAATTGGAAGTGTCTTGCCACTTTTGACTGTAAGATAAGTAGATCGAAAGCACCATCATTCTGATGACAGATCTGAGTATATGTACTTCACTGTAAATACTTTGCTTGCACCACACTGTGCAAGCAATACAATATTAATCTCCAGCCTAAAATGACATTCAGTGCAGAGTGGTGTGTGTGGGACTCTCAGCCAGAAAAAAAAATGCCATTTTTAGGTGAAGGAGACACTGTTTCTGGCACAGCCAGGTAATGGGATCAGCTGTTTTTGCTGTCCTGGTAATTGTATTACTAAGGTAATTTGAATTGAAGGTGAGAGAATTTCATCTGAATGCTTAATGATGTGGACTGCTGCTACATCCATCCTTCAGAAGGAAATTTAGGTGTGGGCACCAGGGTTAAGAAACAGTCAAGATGTGATCCAGCTCCAATGCCTTACTGCTTGACATCTGTGTAGTCAGAAATTAAAATATTCTGAGGTGCACAGTTTCTTAGTCATAAGCTACAGCTACCTTTAGGTGGCCTTATACATTGGAAAGCACTGTGCATTCTCACCCTAGCCAAAGTCTTTCAGCAAATGGACATGTCGTATCCCACACGTCTGAGGAATGCACGCACCTATTGTTGGTAACCGCCTACACTGCAAGAGTCATCCTAGAGTTCCTTTATAGCTGTAGAGAACTAGACACTTTCAGGGCACAATGACCTTCACCCTAAGATAGATGTCTGAAAGAGGAATCGCTCTTCAAAAATGCTCAGTCCTCTTCACGAACTGTGAAAGGAGCTCAGCTTAGTTATAAAACTCTGCATTGTAAACCTCTAAAGCTAAGTACCACAAAGCCCACCTCTAGTGTCTAATTTATTACTGGTTTTATTTATGAGAAATTGTAATACTACAGAATATTATGAAATATTACTTAAGGTTTGATTCGTTTGTTGGGGTTTTTTTATTACTGTACATATTACATATATACCTCTTAGCAGAGCACAAGTCTATCATTATGTTTTAAAGACATGCAGACCTTTTCCCATCAGCAGTAAGGAAAGAAAGTCTTTCATAATGCCCAGTAGATGCTAGCAGGTATATTCAAACACGTGAGAGCCTGCTTGTAGATATAAGCCACAGCCATACGTTATGGTAATTTTTAGTTCTATAAAGTATCATAAAACAAATTCTTACATTATCCTTCATCTTATCTTTTGCTCAGCTAAATGCATTCCAATTTTTTGGCTTTTACACAGAGAAGCCAAAAAAGAAACTTCAACATTTTAATTAATTCTCAGAAAGAACAAATCACAAAGCAAAACAGATGAGAACTCTGGCTTATTTCGCAAGAACAAAATTTCCATATATAAACCCAGGAATCTGTTCATTGTATTCAGAACTTGTCAACAAAATGACCAGAATCCAAGACAAAATTTCTACTACTGTATCAAGAGAATCCACTTGGAGTATTGTGTAGAGTTCCGGTGTCCTCAAATTAAAAAGGACATGGAACCATAGGAGAAAGTCCGGAGGAGGGCCACAAGGAGGATCAGGGAGCTGGAGCACCTCCTGTATGAAGACAGGCTGAGAAAGTTGGGGCTGCTCATCCTGGAGAAGAAAAGGCTGCGTGGAGACCTCATAGCAGCCTTCCAGTATCTGAAAGGGGCCTATAAGGATGCTGAGGATGGACACTTCATTAGGGACTGTAGTGATAGGACAAGGGGTAATGAGCAAAATCTGAAACAGAGATTTAGGTTGGATATTAGGAGGAAATTCTTTACCGTTAGGGTGGTGAGACACTTACACAGGCTGCCCAGAGAAGCTGTGGCTGCCCCATCCCTGACAGCATTCAAGGCCATAGAATCATAGAATAGTTTGGGTTGGAAAGGACCTTAAGATCATTCAGTCCAACCCCCCTGCTGGGACACCTCGCACTAACATATGCCACCCAACCTCTGACCAACCTGGCCTTGAACACTGGCAGAGGTGGAGCATTTATGACTTCATTGAACAAATCATTCCAGTGTCTCACCACCCTCACAGTAAAGAACTCCTTTCTTATATCCAGCCTAAACTTCCCCTGTTTAAGTTTGAACCTATTACCACTTGTCCTACCACTACAGTCCCCAACGAATAATGCCTCCCCAGCATCTTTGTAGGTAGGCCCTTTTTGGACAGAGCCTTCAGCAACCTGTCCAGTGGAAGATATCCCTGCCCATGGCAGGGAGTTTGGAACTAGATGACCTTAAGGTCCTTTGCAACCCTAACTATTCTATGATTCTAAAAATGAAGATTTTTTCTGGTTAGGTTTAAAGTAAGATGTTTTAGTAGCAGAGAATAGAGCCAAGATTTTCTGACGCCCAATGACTCTATCAGTATTTCTGCAGCTACACAGTGTCTTTAAATGTCTCATTCGCTCTATAACTTAACAATATGTTTCTGTTTTCTAAACTGTCCGGCTTGTAAAAAAATGTCAGCTATTTCCTCTTCAGTTCTTATAAAAATGATCTTAACTAATGAAATACAGCGAAATACATCCAGTCTCTGAATCCAAATGTAACTCACAATAACCACAAATTGTTATATATATATATATACATAACGTATAGTTGCTTTAAGATCTCTCCATAAACGTATTCAGATTTGCCTAATATTCTATTGATACACCCTATTAAAGAAAACTGTGTACGAATTCACACAAATTCTATACATTTGCTTCTAAATGTTTAAAGTAACATTAATATTCCTTTTACATAAAATACTCTTTCTTCCATTTGGTATTGATATCTCTTGTGGCTGTTCCAGATGCACATATTTCTCAAATATTAAGAAATATGGCTAAATTCATGGCAAAGCTTTCAGCAATACTCACTATTATAATTACATGTACTGTGTGATATCATATTGCTGACAAAACCTGGTTTAGTTTGGTCAAGATCATTACTTGTAGGTCCCTTGACATTAACATCCGTGTCTTTGTGGAGGTAGTATGATGCATTTACAGAGGGCTCTGTGAGGTGCAGAGTCTGTGTTTTGAAATAGGATGGGCTATTAACATAAGGGCAAGAAAACAGATTTCAAGAAATCCTTAATCTAACAGGTTGTCAAGAGCAGCTTTTGAAATTGGGAGTGAAAGAAAGCGCTTTCTTTGAATCTCTAAGTTTTGTGGAACAGATTTTATTAGATTTATGAAGTATTGTGGTGAGCTGTGGAAAGACATTCTATATTTTCTTCTCTTTCAGCTATGATCCACAAGACTTTTTTCACAGTCCATTTGCTCTTTAGTGCATTTTCTCTTAAAATATTTTAAGGTTTTCCAAAACAAGACCATTAGGAAAAAGAGTTTTGTGTGACTGAAATTCGTATATGACAGGATAGGGAGATTGGTACATCAGTAATCAGTAAAGATTTTGTTCCTGTTTCAAACACAGGGAAGAAATAGGAGGACAGTTATTTAAAAAAAGTCTTTTATTAGATCTTTTGTTATTACATAGGTGAAAAAACAGGCAAGTTTTAAGCACACAATTCCTAAACTGACAATTATCAATTGTTCCTGCATTATATTTATTGGCATAAACAGAAGTGTGTTGATTGAAAGACTCTACTATTTGCATGTTAAAAGGACTGCTGAAATAAAATAAGCTGTTCTCTACTCTTGATTCATTTCTTACTAAAATGGGAAATACAGTCTTTGAATGAGTCTCTGATTTCAAAATATCATGCAATTATTTTTGATAATAAGAGTCCATAGAGAGAGTGTAGTAGCACGGCTGAAACGAATAGGGCAATGTGCTGTTGATTTTTGACTTTCTAGTGTTACAGATTGTCAGAAATTTTTGAAGTGACCTTTTATGCTGCAATATATTTGCCATTTTGTGTCAGCCTCTGATTTTCATGGCTGAGTTGGCACAACCACTTCTAATGTAAGTTTTTCACCTGAGCAAGTGATTTATGCACGTGCCTGCACATAGACACACACAGAGTAGCAATGCTTTGTCATCATTCAGAGAACGAGATATGTTGTGCTACAGC
This sequence comes from Lathamus discolor, assembly GCF_037157495.1. NCBI lineage: Eukaryota > Metazoa > Chordata > Aves > Psittaciformes > Psittacidae > Lathamus > Lathamus discolor. Next base: position 13,935,834 of record NC_088884.1, on the reverse strand, counting down.
TTGCATCTCTCTGTTCCTATTCCTTATTCAAATTCTCACTATTTTTTTTTAGTGAAAAGCTTTTGATGTTTGAAAAATATTTTGCAAGGAGTTGAATAATGTTTTCCAGACAAAGAGAAACCATACCTCAAAGTTCACAAAGAATAATAACTAATATTTACCTCCTATATTTTTTTATGTGCTTAGAAGAAAAGCATTTCTTTCCAAAGTGAATAGCATCTAATAGTAAATGTATAGTGCTCTCTGAAAATCTGTATTATTTACCTTGACTTCTCCACTATACACATAAAAAATTCAGCCTTTCAGCTTCTGGCTTCCAGAGACTTTTCAATCATTAGTGAATTGCTTTCAGAGGCCTATCACATTAATTCTCTGAGGTAAAAGAGGTTGGATGGGTATGTGATAAACAACTTAAATCAGGCTTCTTAGAGATTCTTGAAGGTAATTTAAAATTGAATGGTGGGATTCTTGCAGCCCACAGCCTCTCTGATAGAGGCAAGCTTACTCTGGCCACTCCTGGGAGAGGTATTTAATGCAGCTGTGAACCAGGCTGAAAACAACTGGCATTCAGGACTATCTGAAGTCCCTGCAAGCCTCTGTTAGAGGAGGAAGCAGACAACAGTGGTCAGTAACTTGGATTTTAATCTTCCTCTAGAAAACTGTCAGTCAGAGCCAAACAAGAATCATTAGCGATATTTGTTTTTATGTGGGTAGTTACACAGGAGAACTCCACTGCTGTAAGAAACCAGGTTGACTTCCACAGTACTAAACAAGAAATTTTATTTTGCTGGATATTGGTCAATCATATTTCAGGTTAGTGACATTCCAGACAACTGTACTTCTTCACTGTAAAATACATCAAATAACTAAGAGACTATTCAGAAGATGAAAATGAGTTTACTAGTGCTAAAAGGTCAAGAGTTTCTCCAGCAAGAAGAGAAGCTAAAAAAGACAGGCATATCTCATTCACCGTGCTTCCAATGTATTATTTCACATACCAAGATGGATCCATCTTTAGTGGGGTTTCATTCCAAATTCATAGAAGATCTTGTTATACAAGACTAGAAGCTTGCTGTAACCCCTTGTCCCTGTAACCTTTCTGCCTCCAAGGAGGCTTAGGTGTCTTAGTCCAAGGGTTTAAAGCCCAAATTGTTATGGCCTACTTGTATACCTTAGCTTGGACTGCTGAGAAAATTGTGAAGTTGTGAGAAGTTGCTGCAGAAAGATCTCTGGAGCCGTGCAAGATCAGAACAATACAATTATAAATGAAATCACATCAGAGAGAGTTTTTTTGTTATCTGTTTCAGTGTAAGTGTTATCACTGGCATTATTCAGGAAGAAATCAGGCCTTGTCAGAAGAGATGCAAAGAAAGAAATCAAGTAAAGACTGCATTGATTCCAAATAACTGCTTCAAAGTCATGATGGACTGCTTTTGATGAATGTGTTAAGTGCTACACAACTTCTTACCTGCTGGGCTGCACACACCAGGATATCAGTCCTTTTTCTGTGTAAATATTATCCTTTTTGGAAAACAACAACAAATTTAATCTCCATAGAAACATGTTCACTGAGGAAGAAGTTTGCTGGGAAAGGGAGGAGTGTGACTTGCCCCACGGCTCAAACCATTACATACACAAGTGGAACTGCAAAAGATTGCTGAGTCTATAATGATAGTGGTCAGGGACAGAAGAGGTATCACTGAGGAAAACAAAACAGGCTCCATCCTGGACAGCACAACTGGGAGAGCACACCTCTTTAGACAGCTTAGCCGTATGTGGCAGAAAGCAGAGCAGGAAGCTAACACATAACAAGGAAGATGAAGCTGGGCTAGGGAGGCTTTGCATGCCAGGATGTGCATAGGTACAACTGAAAGCACTGGGAGAAATAAAGTGAAAGGTCAGAACAAATCAAGGAAGTGGTGACATTTGATCGAAGAAATACTGAATCCTCAGAGAGATTACGGATGTGCTAACACACTGGGCTTCCATAGACTGCTCAAATCACATATGATCCCTTAATCCTTTCCAAAGTTTTCTTTACACCTCTGAGGGAGAATGGGAAGGTCTATCCAAATAAGATTTGGTCCTGATACAAGTACACTTCACCAACACCAACACCAAACACTAACAGCTAATCAGAAAAAGTACAAAAGAAAAAAGCAGTAGAAATTAACTATATTGCATTAAAAAGCTGATTTTCAGAAATGTGACCAAAACAAAATCTATCCATTTGTCAAACTGAGAGTCTATGAAAAGAGAACAGTAACAAGAAGGGCTCATTGTATCAGTGGTTGTATTTCCTGTAGAGCTTTTAGAAGCCAAGGGTAGTGTCACGGCAGTTTGTATATTGTATGACACTGGAACTGAAGAGAGAAAATGTCCTGAGTTATATGCAAAGCTCAGAGGAATTGATTTTAATTATGCATTATTTTCAGTTGTGCTGACAGAAGGGTTTGTGTGTATGTCACTGTATAAAGTAAAAACAAAAAATTTCAAAGGGTGGTTTTAATACATGTTTACTACCATATTAAAATAAATTTATTTAGTTAGTTATTTATTTTGTCCATTCTTGAGTACAGGTATTTAGGTCTAGTAGGCAATGCCATTATGATTGATATGAGACCAATCAAACAAAAAATTTTTAATTAATATCTGCAATTGGGTAACTCAAAACTTATTTTTCCTCAAAGATGCATTGAATAAGGGCTGACCACTGAACTGTGGGCCGTTTCCAAATTAGCGACATACCTCAGAATTAATGTAATACTGTTGTTGAATATCAGCAAATATGCAGAAATCCTGTCAATGTTAGAAGTGTTGTAGACTTAAAATTGTAAAAGAAATGAAGGAAGCATCCCCATTTCACACATACACATTGATAAATACCATTGAGGGAAAACTGCATTATAACTCCTCACAGATACGAGTTGCTGCTTTTGAAGGCAGGTGAAAGAACATTTTCCAGAAACTTATCTAAACCTTGGCAAAGGTTCAACATTTCTTTAATTATTCTTTCCAGTTTTGTTGAACACTTTTGTCTTGAAAAAATTTGCAGACTTCTATATCACTGGCAATTTAAACTGAGAAATACTTCCGTTATAGAATTAATCTATGCCCTATGAATTCAAGTTGGACCATTAATTTGCTTGGACTCTGTTGCTAGTAACTTGGCATATTTCACTGCAGTACATTTATTTTTCTAAACAGGACTGTAGTTTTCACAAATGTTGGTCTTCCATTTTGAATGGCTAACAGACTCATTACTCACAGTGCAAGAAAGCTTGTCTTGCTGTGCACCTGAAAGAGATGAGGCTGTGATTCCACCTTCTTAACCAGTTCCAGCTACCTGGTTGAAGACATTCCTGATACATCTGCACTGTCTCAACACAACCTCCTCCGCTCTGCTAATGTTTCCTAATCTACTCCCACAAAAAATAACCAGGTGATATCAAAAGATTGAAATATAATATCTCACCTAATCTGAGGATCTCTTGAATGCAAACAGCATTCTAGGACCAGTAAGCAATGAGCAGCTGCATACAGGAAACACATTAGCTAATAAAGTTTTCTTTAAAAGTAGGAGTCCTGCATCTTGGGATAAAGCCACATTTTAATTAATATATAGAAATAAAATCTATTAGTATTGTGGTGTTATGGGTGGGTTGATTCCTGAAATGATCTTAAACTTATATACATCTTTAAACAAAAGGATGATTGCACATATTTGCCAGGTTTAAATGGTTAGGTCAAAAAGGCTGAATAAAAATTTAAACTGTTTACCTACTAAACTGCTTCAGTGTCATCACAAGTAGAATAAACAAATATGTTTATTTGTGCACTGAGGAGCAGCCACATATAAAGGGTCTATGGCTAAAGGGTCTAGGCTGAAGAACTCAGACAGCAAAGGAATATTTGTTTCCAGGATAAAGGTGATAATGCAAGTGCCAGAAATCACCCTTTCTTTGAACTCTGGGTATAAAGTGCCATAGGATCGATGTTTGCCTCCCATCAGCCACAAATCCATGTTATAACACTTGTTCAAAAGAAATTGTTAGACTTCTTCACAGAACTTAGAGTAGGAACAGAAAACATCTATACTATTTTTTCAGCAACCTGGTGTTTAGAGCCACTGCCTTTTAAGAGGTTTAACATCATGCCTATTCTATAAGATTATCACCTTGCAGCTCTCTACAGCACAGAAAAGCTCAACAAGAATCTGGCCCTGATGACTCTAGCATAAGTTCTTCTAATTAATGTGTCCATTTTTTAGTCTTTCTAAACAAGTAGAGATTTCTCAAGAAAGGCTGATTTAGAAAAAGAAAAGAAAACAGCTCTGGCTTTTCTAAAGCCATTCTTTAGCTGGAAATTCCTAGGAATTGAAACATTTTATTTGTCATATTCTTGTACTGTTGCAGGATGTCCTTAGATACTGAATTCTTAAATGCTGGGGCTGGGGAGTGGGGAAGTAACTTCTCTTGGAAATTGTCACTATCACTGTGAGTTTAGTTTTCATACCTGGCTATTGTCTGCATTTATGCCATTTACTAAATAAATAAACTAAAATGGCTGATGAGAATATGCAAGAAAAAGTTATAGTGGTCTTCAATGTCTTAGTGTCAGAGTTAACTTGCCTGGTTTAGCTCTAACTTTCAAAACAATTATTCTATAGTCTGAGGTCACTTCAGTTCTATAATAAGGACTAACTGAAGTGCAGATGAAAAGGAACGTAAGAAGAATTTGGACTCGAATTAAGGCCTGAAGTTGCATTTACTCAGTATAGGCCAAAACTGTTGTGAATTTGAGCATAATTTCTTAATTGGGAAAAAATAATTTCACAGAAATCTTAATTGTTTTACATCAATGTCTTTTTCCCTTGGAAACCTTTTGTCTATCTTTGTTTGCATTTTCTCAGTTCTTGTTACGCCTTCTTTACTGCAGCAATGGTTTTATCTCTGTGGAATACCTAAGAAAACAAATTATAGTAAGACCAAAGACCTCACTATGCAAGGCAAGAATCCTAAGGTACAGGGCTTTTTTCAATAAGAAGTATCTTTTGACCAGAAAATAACTCATAGGTGATGTTGCTATCTTTTTTTTTTTTCCTTTTATGCAATATTTTAACTATTTCAAATATAAGATAGATAAAAAAACATTGCTTATACTTCAAAGAAATTTGTATTTTGTGATAGAACTAAAAGCAAGATAGTCTTGATGAGGATTGCCAATGGAAATGCATGTTATATTCTTCAGGAAATGTTTAATTTATAATAAAAACTACTTTAAAATTTTCGTATCTTTTTAGTATAGTAAGAAAATACCATAGCTACTACAATTACTATAAATCTGATTAGCAGATTTCAAGTTGACTTCCTTCATCTATGTAAAGTGACAAAAAATGTGTATAATGATACATTTTGAAACGCAAGATGAAGCTCCCAGGCATAGCAACAGAGTCTATTTTCATGCAATAAGTATAATTGTATTTTCTGCGAAGGAACACAGACAAGTGACAGTGTACAAGTGATGTAAGCCTGTAAACTCATTAATTATTGTATTATAACTTTTTTGTTTATACTGTACCATCATCATTTCTGCAGTTAGTGATACATAATTGTATCAAAACACTTTATTAGAATTTTCTGAATATTTTCTATTCTGAAGTATTGATCATGCAGGTGCTAAAGCAGAGATCCAGTTAGGCATTCTTTTTGCCATTTCTTCAGCAGTATTAATAATTTTCATCTTTAAGCTGTCTAAAAGCCTTTATTTTAACAGGAAAAAAAAAAAAAGTTGAATTATAAACCACTTCAAAAGGCTTAAAATTTATCATGCTGTTTTGTGAAAATCAAAGCTCCAGGAACCTCCACTGTTGATCATTGTATGTAGGATGGAAAGGAGAAGAAAAGAAAAAGAGAAGGAAAAAAAAAAAAGATGCTCAGTATGGTAAGACTACTGGATGCAATCACAGAATGAGAAGCAGGGAGGACCTCTGGTCAGATAGGCTCCATCTTCTTGCCAAAGGTGGGATTAGTGCTCCATAATTCATTTCTTGACAGGAGTTAATCAAAGTTGTTCCTAAAAATTTCTGTTTCCACATTTCCTAGCATTTATTATATTCCATTCCAGAAAGTTTTCCTGATGTTTGCTATGAACCTCAGTTGCTACAGATGAAATCTTTTACTGTCATAAGCTGGGTTTCCCCCTTTCCTCACAGTTTTTTTAAATAGTTGAAACTTTAGTCACCAGGCTCTCCTCCTTAAATTGAAACTTCTTCAGTCTGTCTTATAGATCAAGTCAGTGTTGGTTTTTCTTATTGTCCTCTCAAGTCTCTCTCAGTGGCTTATTTCTTAGAAGACAACATCAAATCTGTACAAAATATTCTAACTGAAGCCTTATCAGAAGACCTTGAGTAGAAAGACTGCTTGACACATGGACAGTACTCCTATGCCACTTTACCACAATGTAATGCTACACAGTCATGATCAGTTTGGATTCATCTTCAGACCTGTTTTTGCAGTTTGGTTGCCCAGATGTATAATTCCCATTTTTGTCCCTACATGTATATAAACCTGGGGTTTCTCCTTCGTGACTTGCACTATTTCCTAATAGCTTCTACAGTTTCTCAAGATCATATTGCCTTTTAATTCTCTCCTCAAGCATGTTTTAGTTCCTCACAGCTTCATGCCAGTGCAGATTTAAGAAGTAATACTTTTTTCCCTTTTTTAAAACAAGTATATATTTTGCTTATGCACATAATACTTTGCATCAGTTAACTGCACATCTTAATTATGTATAGAATTCCATCTTTAGTGTTTAATGCATTACTTAGGAATCAAAGCATTCTACCTGTCACAATGAAAAGAACATAAATTTAAAGTAATAAAGTATACATTATGTATTAGTGCCTAATCCAGCAAAATTTAAATGAAATTGCTTGTATGAGCAAGGACTACCTAGACAAGAAGGCAGCCAAATCAGGACTTAAGATTTCCTGGCAATTTCAAATTCTTCAGCTGCTTTTATCCACACTTTAGAGGGCATAGGCAAGATATTGCTTACATTGTTTTTTTAATATATTACTTTCCCAAGATTTTTCAATCTTATTTAAGCATAAACCACCTATGCTTTTCAAAACATAAGAGAATACAAAGTATCAGAATGTTTCAGCTGTAATGAAAGAAAGAAAAATTATATATGTTTATGGATCAGCATTGATTTCTAAATCAGTCAGGAGCATGCACTGATCGTACACTATTGAGAGAATAGAAACATTCTTTATTATATGAAAAGAATCGTTTCATGAAAGGAATTATTCCATTCTTTCTCCTCAGCTACAGGACTAGCATGCATTGCCAGATAAGAACTCTTTGCAATATTTGCAAATTAGGACATGAATAATTGAAAGTGTTTGGACATGACTCTGTTCACTGGGAAAATGGTATAGAACTTATTCAATCATCTGCAGTGAAATGTAAGTATATTTCCTTCATGTGCTGCATAAATATTTGATTAACCACTGTGCAAAGCATTAGTAAAGCATCTGCTCAGCATGAGCCTGAAACCTGGTTGACACTGGTAAACAGAAGGAATCAAGTCTACCTGGTGGGAAATGTCAAATGCAAGTTCGAAAATTTCAGTCTTTGATATTCTGATCTACTGAGTTGAAAAGAATAAGAAAATAAGCACTTAAGATGATGGAACTAAAGCAAGAAGATGTAGGTACTTACATTCACATGCTATTGTGATGCATTAAGTCCAGTGTTTTATCATCATATGGTTAATCTGGAATTAATATTTCCTTGTCAACTTTCTGAATCATCAGCTTACCAAAACAGACAAACAAAAACCTTCTGAAAAAATATGTACCCCACTTGGTGAGGTATGGCATTGATTAGAAGGTTACATAGTTCAGACCACATGATTTGTGTAGACTGATATCCACCAGCCCTGTTTTGTTTGTAGAGGAGATATGGGTAGCCTCCTAAGAGCTAAGAAGTAGTAATTTCATGGGTACATCAGGAAAAAGTCATCAAGTATTTACCCATTTCTAATACTGAAGCAGAAACTTGTTTTCTTTGTAAAAGCCTTTGATTCCAGCTTTTTCAGCTCAATTTCCAGAAATACAGAATGCTAAGAATAATTTTGAGAAATACGTTTCAATATTATCTCTGAAAAGAAGTGACACTGCCAGGAACTGAAATGGGAAAAAACCCACAGAACTATTTCTTAAAGATTTTTCACTTCAGTATTATAGACTAAAGATTCTGAGAGCTGAAATGACACATTATCTCCATGGTCGCCCAATATAAAGCTAGGAGTATAGAGTTCATTTATTTGTCTCAAATAAAGCTCCTGAACTTGTAGAGACAACAAAGCAATTATTTAACTAAAAGGAATTCTTTAAAAAAGAGAGTTCATTAGTGCAATTCGGATTTTGACCATTAGCAGATATAGTAAGATTATGGCACTATATATGTGCCTGTGGGACATCATATATTGAGACATTCCTTTTTATTGTTCTCTCCAGCTCAAATCAATCCATAAGACTCATATAAAAGATATCTTTAAATGTCTTTGCTTCCGTATATTAAACTGACAATCAAAAAAAGGCAATTTTGCCTAATACAAACTATGTTCTTTTTCATGTAGATTTTCACCTCTTCATGAAATTGGAAAACCAAAAGCTCATCACTTTTCAATATTTATCTTTATTCTGTCATGTTATTATTGAGTTATATTCACTTAATTGATCTAATTGAGTATAATATAACTTCATATATTTTGTTATATTGCACCAAAAAAAAAATTAGATTTTTGAAACAAATTAACCCAATTGAATTACCTCATTTGTTTTAGGAAGAGCTTATATGTTTGAATATGGCCTTCTGTTTAATTTATTGCACTGAATTCTTAACTCATGAATTAGAGCACAGTAAAAGAAGAAAAAAAAAATCAAAAGGTGAATGAAGACTGAATTATCTTCACGATATTTTTTTTTTCTCCAGTGTTTACAGAGTCCCAGGTAAGAACCGAGAATAAAGAATTATTGTTGAAGCATGGAAACGTTTCCTCACCTGAGGTAAAGCTACTCAGAAGGTCTATTCCAATTATACTCTGTGCTTATTTTTATTCTCCCAAATGGTCCTAGTGTTTTGGTATAATGTACAATTATAGCTGTAGCTTGATGTAATATGAATAAATAATGAAATATCTAGGATGGTAAAAAATTAAAGCCTTTTATACTGTTTTCAACTTATGAAATATCTCTTGATTTATAGTGTGATATTCTGACCCATTATAATTTATGGGATTTATTGAATAAGAAATGCATTTCTACAGCTTCCAGCCCATGAAATCTTAATAAGAACAATTCATGATATAATGAAAAATAAAAAAAAAAATGTTTAAGAATCTTCCTTTTGTCAGTCAGCAGCTAAATAACACAGCAACAGAGATACTGCATCATTGATACTGCCTCTTTGATTGGATATCTGTTTCCAGAAAATATAACACTAAATATCACATATTGAGCAACTTCCAGACATATGCATAGGTGTTTCTGCAGACACTCTCTGTAAGCAAGCTGAAGCAACTTTCTTCACCCTCTGAGCTAAAGCTGTTCAGTATGTACCTGACATAGGCTCTTTAGAAAAGACAGGCACAGCAGGCGGGAAGGGGGAATTGCCCTTTATGTTAGGGATAGGCTGGAGAGTATGGAACTGTCTGGGGACAGGTGAGCAGTTTACAGAGAGTTTGTGAGTCAGGGTTAAAGGGAGAACAACAATAGGGGACATTACTGTGGGGACCTGTTACAGGCCGCCTGATCAAGGAGAACCTGTGGATGAAGCACTCTACAGACAGATAGGAAAAGCCTCACGCTCGCAGGCCCTTGTTCTCATGGGGGACTTCAACCAACCTGACATCTGTTAGAACGATGGTAAAGCCCGGCACAAGCAATCCAAGAGGTTCCTCAATTGTGTGGAACACAACTTCCTTCTGCAAGTAATAGAGGAGCTGACAAGGAGAGGTGCCATGCTTGACCTTGTGCTCACCAACACGGAAGGGCGCGTTAAGAATGTGACGCTCCAGGGCAGCCTGCAGATGGCTGAATTTGAGATCCCCAGTAGAGTAAGAAGAGCGTGTAGCAAGCTCACTGCCCTGGACTTCAAAAGAGCAGAGTTTGGCCTCTTCAGGAACCTGCTCAATAAGGTTCCATGGGATATAGCCCTAGAGGGCAGGGGGGCCCAAGACTGTTGGTTGATATTCAAGGATCACTTACTGCAGACTCAGGAGTGTTGCATCCCAACTAGAAGGAAGTGCAGCAGGAGGGCCAGGATAGCTCCTTGGATGGCTAAGGAGCTGCTGAGGAATATTCAAAGGAAAAAAGAGGCTTATAAGAAGTGGAAGCCAGGGACCAGGTTAGGAAGGCTAAGGCCCAGTTAGAATTAAACTTGTCTACGGATGTTAAGGATAACAGGAAGGGATTCTATAGGTATGTAGCAAATAAAAAGCAGACTAGGGACACCGTAGGCCCCCTCCAGAAGCTATCAGGAGAACTGGCTACCCTGGATTTGGAGAAGGCTGAGGTTCTGAATGACTTCTTTGCCTCGGTCTTCATTGGCAAATGCTCTGACCACACCACCCAAGTCTTGGAAAGTAGACGCAGGGACTGTGAGAATGAAGACCTTGGGCTCACTGTAGGAGAGGATCAGGTTCGAGACCATCTTAAGAACCTGCCTGTACACAAGTCCATGGGATCTGATGGAATCCATCCGCGGGTCCTGAAGGAGCTGGCAAATGAAGTTGCTAAGCCACTGGCCAGTCAGTCTCACCTCTGTGCCTGGCAAAATCTTGGAGCACATTCGCCTGGAAGGCATGCTAAGGCACATGAAAAACAAACAACAAGGTGCTTGGTGACAGCCAGCATGGCTTCACTAAGGGGAAATCCTGCTTGACCAGTTTGGTGGCCTTCTATGATGAGGCTGTGGAACTGATGGACAGGGGTAGAAAAGTTCACTTCATCTCCTGGACTTGTGCAAAGCGTTTGACATTGTCCCGCACGACATCCTTCTCTCTAAATTGGAGAGACATCAATTTGATAGGTCGACCATTCGGTGGGTAAAGAACTGGCTGGATGGCTGCACACAAAGAGATGTGGTCAATGGTTCAATGTCCAGCTGGAGACCAGTAACGAGTGGTGTCCCTCAGGGATCAGTGTTGGGACCGGTCTTGTTTAACATCTTCATCGCTGACATGGACAGTGGATTGAGTGCGTCCTCAGCAAGTTTGCCGATGACACCAAGCTGTGTGGTCCGGTTGATACGCTGGAGGGAAGGGATGCCATTCAGAGGGACCTTGACACGCTTGTGAGGTGGGCAGATGCCAACTTCATGAAGTTCAACCATGACAAGTGCAAGGTCCTACACCTGGGTAGGAGCAATCCCAGGCACAGCTACAGGTTGGGCAGAGAAGAGATTCAGAGCAGCTCTGCGGAGAAGGACTTGGGGGTCTTGGTTGCTGAGAAAATGGACATGAGCCGGCTTCAGTGTGTGCTCACAGCCCAGAAAGCCAACCGTATCCTGGGCTGCATCAAAAGGAGCGTGACCAGCAAGTCGAAAGAGGTGATCCTGCCCCTCTACTCTGCCCTTGTGAGACCTCACCTGGAGTATTGTGTGCAGTTCTGGGGTCCTCAACATAAAAAGGACATGGAACTGTTGGTACAAGTGCAGAGGAGGGCCACGAGGATGATCAGGGGACTGGAGCACCTCCCGTATTTAGATAGGCTGAGAAAGTCGGGGTTGTTAATCCTGGAGAAGAGAAGGCTGTGTGGAGACAGCCTTTCATAATCTGAAGAGGGCCTATAGGGATACTGGAGAGGGACTCTTCATTGGGACTGTAGTGACAGGACAAAGGGTAAGAAGAGGGGTAAAACTTCAACAGTGGAAGTTTAGATTGGATATAAGGAGGAAATTCTTTCCTGTTAGGGTGGTGAGGCACTGGAATGGGTTGCCCAGGGAGGTTATGAATGCTCCATTCCTGGCTGTGTTCAAGGCCAGGGTGGACGAAGCCTTGTGTGGGATGGTTTAGTGTGACATGTCCCTGCCCATGGCAGGGGGGTTGGAACTAGATGATCTTGAGGTCCTTTCCAACCCTAACTATTCTATGATTCTATGACGCAATAAAATAGCTGGTCTTGCACTTTTGAATATATCTACTTCTCAGCCACATGAAGTTTGTCTCAACCATTGTGTGCTATATTCACATGTTCCATTAGGAAATGGGAATCTGAAGAAAAGAACTAACAAAGAAGAAGCCTAAATTCCCTGCCTAGCTCACTTTATTTTAATAATTCGAACGAATATTTAAATATGAAATGGGAACAAAACTAATAAGATGAAGTTCCTTTTCAGGCATTATTTTTAATAAATGAAAATGAAGCCGCAGTGGTTTGAAATGGTTATTTCAGAACCTATTTTGAGAGGGTTTCTTAAATCAGCATTATGTGTTGCAATTTCTACAAAAGATATTTAGAATTTATTCTCCCAAAATATGTTTTTAAATACGTCCCCTATATTATAGTTTAACATTTCTAAATATTATTACAAATGGGAATGAAAAAAATTTCTAACATTTTTAATTGAAAGAAAATGAACTAGCTTATTTGGTATATATAGATATACATGGTTATTTTGGTAGTATTTGGGCTGCATAAATTAATTGACTGATTATTCAGTCATTATTATACTCTCTTGTTTTTATTTTTAGTTGTTTCACTTGTTTCAGTTTCTTTCAGTACATTATTTTCTGTCGTGTCTTCCACACATTTCAAATGTCCCTGATTATGTTCTCACTTACAAGAATCCTGCCTCCTTTCTTGTCCAATGGCATCACAATAATAAAAATTAAGGTTCCCAACATTACAAAATTGGGTTTTTTATCAGAGAATGAAACTGCCAGAGGGCCCTAAGCAACAGTACTGCATGTATCTGGGAAATGTAAATTAGCAGGTAAAGGATGCTGCAGGCAAAACTGCAATGCTACGGGCACCAAGTTCCTGAACAGTTATGAAAGGCATGTGTAGTTTGCCTAATAGCAGGTAAGCATTGCTGGAAAAGAGCCTGAGCCTTTTTGTGGATTTCCCTGCATTCATCATCCTTCCCTTCCCTCCCCAGGTTCTCCCTTCTCCTGTGGTTGAGGCTTTCTTGTCCACTGCTCCCCAGGCTCTCACTTCTCTCCTTTTATCTTCAGCCATTATCTATTGCAGTCTACATAAGACTGTGCAATGTACCCACAGGGTTTCTGTAACTGCTCTCCTTAGAAAGCACCTCTTTCCTTTCTGTTGTTAGCCTCTGAAACTCTCATTTCACTAACTTCACTCTTAACACCTCAGCTTGTCTTGATGTAACTTTCCCACCTGGTGACACAATTCATCATATTCTCTAATTTCACCTCACTTTGACATTTTATTTTACATGTATGCCAGGATTGCAGCTGACCTGAATACATCACATTCCCACCCTCCTTTGCTAATTGTTCTTCTGATCCATGTAACAACAACAATACTACTACTACTACCAATAATAATAATGTAACAAAGTTTACAGGTATATGTGGAAACACAAAAACAAATAAGCAATATTCACTCTACTTCAAATAGAGGCTCCTCAATATGATATTTAAGATTATATTTTGTAATGATAGGTCTCTTAGAATATTTAAAGAAGCCAGTTAAAAATCAGCCTAACAAACTTTCATTACAGTATAGCAAGTACAGCACTTGTAAAAGTATTACCACAAAGTGGAACATTGCACAGATGCACAAAACAGAGCTCAAACCCGGTATTTTTTGTGTGTGCACTATAAAAAGTACCATACCTAATGATTCAATCCTCTGTTGTGTGGAGAGCCTCCTGGGGGGTGCCAAGTGCCTTCAACTCCTAAGTCTTTTTGCCTCTCTCTAGAAGCATTAGAAAATTGAGCTATAAAGCAGTAAGGTACTTCTGTATAAAATAATGATTTCCATCTAACTTGAAGAGAAATCTTTCAAAGAAGGAATGAAAGCTACTGCTGAGACATTCTTGACAGAAAAACAACTTGATTCAAGTGGCCAGTTCTTATGTTTTTGTGATAACAATTCATCAAATCTTGGTAATCAAAAATAATGGGAAAGGAAATAAAAGGGAAAAATACACGGCCACTAAATGGAGCTTTGAACCAACCCCAGACTTTGTGAAGTTTGACAAGATGTGAAAGTTTCATATTTTATAACTCTTCAAAAAAGACTCCTTTATATACTGAAAGCCGTTGTTTCCATATTGTTGATTTTGCAGAAGACCATTCCATTTCTTGGATTTCAGATAACATTTTATGGTGATCTATCACTTGCAATTTCATCTTCTATGTCATGTTATGTTACTTTTCAAATTTCATAATAGAAATGGTTGAACAGGAAACAAGAGGGAAAACTTCAAACAAAAATCTTCAGGTATCTAAGGTACTGGGCTGCCTGACACAATGTAGGCACTTGCCACCCAGCTCCCTACACTGGCATGCCATGAATGAATCTCCAAAGCACGGGAAAGAAAGCCTGGTTCAAGAGGAAATCTATACTATTTTGCACCACCACATCAATTCTGTATATAGGAAATGGATAGGAACTGAGGAGAAAGGGGATTAACAGGCAGAATGTATCCCTTAGGATAGGCCTGCATGCCTGAAGTCCTGAGAACTACAGCTCCCCCTTCAGTGCATTGTATATACACACATTATTTCACAGATATTAAAATGCCAGCCTCAAAACCTTACTCCCAGAAGCTGAGTTATTTATTTTTAGTTCTTGCATGCCATTTCCACTAAAGCACTTGTAATACAGAGAGCAGAAGAGGAACATATCGTCAAGAAACTTGACAAAAAAATTCCAACCCCTCCCTGCAAACAAACAAAAATTTCCTTATATGCTGTAGAATCTTTTAAATTGTAAGTGCCAGTTATTTGCCACACACATATATTTTTTTTAAAGTATATAAAATGGAAAGCTGACAACTGCGTATGCCCTGATCTGTTCTTGGATAATTTCCTCTGCTGGATATAGTTCTGCATGACTTCTGGCAAGTCTTATAATATTTGAATACTTTTTGACCTTTAAATCATTACTTTCTTTGTTGAATGGAGTATTTTTATAATTTTTTTTAGTGTATTGCCTAATCCAAAAGCAATTTTAACATGAATAATTACCACATGCTTCTGTGCGATTTGCACCTCCCCACCCAGGTCTTGGTGTAGGTTCCAAAGAATATTATATTGCTTCATGGGTATTTAGAAAGTTAAACATAGCTCACAATTCCTCATTATTCCCAGGAATATTTGGTTTTAATAATATTAAAAAGATTTTTATCTCTACTAAATGCACTGCATTTAACGAGTCTGATACAGATTTCCACAGTTTTGAACTAGAACATCCATAATTCTTGTCCAGTGTGATTTTTAGTGTAATCAATTTCTTCTTATCCCTTATATCACTCATTTCTCTAGCGTAATACAAAGTGGAGTTCATACTACAAGATTATTTTAGTGGAGGATACGATCCAAGGCAGAATGTACAATAAAAAGACAGAATTCCTGGTTAGATACACCTATAACCCAGCTATCAGAGTTTTGACCTTAACTACAGGCATTTAGTTCTGCATAAATATAAATTCTACAGGACTTCTTTTAATTTTCCTTATAAATATCCATCCTCTTCTATCTCATATAGACAACAGCAAAACTTCTCTGTGTATGACACCTCACTCATTAGCACTTTCTTTTCCTAGAGCTCCTTCTGGCCAACAGGCTACATTCTGTATTAAACTTCCGTCATTAATATAGACTTGGCTTTCTTGTACATATGTTTTCTAAATGGTCAACAGGAGATGATACTTTTTTAGTCTCAGTAGGACCCTGAAAATCCTGGATTAAAAAAAAAAAAAAATCCTCTACAGTTCCATATTTGGGGAATAAAAATGTTCCCTTTTACCTTTTCACTGAGTTATATATAGGTCTGTTTTTCACGCCAGAGTGAATGTGGGCATGAATTTAAATAGAAGCTTCTTATTGGCATACACAGTGTGCAACTAGAAAGTACACATATTAGAGAACAGTATTTTAAGCTGTTCAATCTTTATTTCACAAGCAATTGAAATTTAATAGCAACTTACTCAAGAGTTACAGGAACAACTCATAATAAAAGATTTTTTATGTACTATTGGCCAAAATAATTTTGTCTTTCAAAAATCAGAGAATGTACCACCTACAGCTTTTTTTCTCCAGCCGTGCTGTGGGAATGTTTAGTTTGATAAATTATATCACACCCTTAATTAGGGTTAAAAATTGAAAAATCATTATCCTATTACAAAAATTTAACTTTGAAAATATATAATTTCTAATGATTTTCCAATATATGTCACTTTTATGTTTCTAATAGAGAAAAATAACACACTAATACATATGCTACATCGTAGGTTTGCATTTGTAATTAGCACGACACATTAGTATGCAATATACCATGACTGTCTAAGGATTTATAAATTGAAAAGCATTCTAAAGGTACTTGATGAGTGTTGAAAACTACTTACTGAATAAGTAATTTATAATCCAAGCACTTTGCAGAAATTATGTCTGAAAAAGAATGTGAACTAAACACAGTACATACTACTAAAGATCATGTATTGAGAGCTCTCGTTCTTGTTTAACCAAAGGCAGATCTTGTATGTTTCTCTGCACTCAAACAAAACTTTGTATTATAAAAGAGATATTGTAATAAGGGACTTACTTGGAGTGATAATAAGGGAGCAATACGGTGAAGACATAAAAGGATGAAGTAATCATCACAAGCCAAAATACACTTATAGGAATTCTATATTTTACTGATGGGTGTGTCACCTCTGTAGAAGGAATGACTAGGATTGTTCAACCTAGGATAAAGGTGATGAAAAGAACGTATAGTAGAGATCAATAAAATCACTGTCCTTTTCATTTCTGGCCCAGGGGCTTTCTAAGCCACACATCACAGAAGGCTCTGAGAAAATTCTATGGGAAAAATCACTCTTTGCCATCTGATTGTCTCTGAGCATTTTCCTGCTGGCCACTGACATCAATTGAAGGCTGGGACTGACCATCTGACCCATATGTGCACTCCTTTACAGGCGCTTATTTAAAGGCATACAAGCATCAGTATATTGTGTATTAAAAATCACAGCATGAATATAACCTCTAAGTTACAAAACTCAGCTGTGAAGGAATAACATAGAAGAGAGGCACTGTATCCTATAACTTTAATTCCGTACCTGTAGTGAATTCTCCAACAATTATTTCTTTTTTACTCTTATCCTCTGGTGCCTCTTGATATTTTATGTACAAAACCTTTTATAACTTCTAGGAATTTAAAAAATGTCTGGTTTTTCTCTGATGAATCTCTGAAATATAAAAGTGTAATGTAATTTATTAAAAATTCATCATTAATTATATCCTAGTCATATCCATCTCCCTCATGGTGACCAGATGAATTAAAGCACTTGGTATTTCATAAAGACAGTCCATTCTCAAGTAATCTACTCATGCCCAGGAAGAACAAATGGGTGTAAAGAGTTATCGCTGGTCATACACAGCTTTGTGTGAAATTAACGCTGATATTGCTCATAACGACTAGAGATGCTCCTGGATTGCTTGCTCATCACCATCTGCCAAGCTGAGGGTTGACCAAGGAAGAGCAAAATACCAAGACATTTAGTACAGTTTTTTTATAAACTCAGTTATAGATACATGTAATATACATATATATTGGCTCATGTAGGTAACAAATCCAAGAAATCACCACTGACCATCATCAGTGGCTCTTCCTTCCCCAAATCAAACTTTTTTTTCTTTCCTGATATGTTTTCTTTTTAATTGGTTCAAGAAAGATGATTTTTGGGATCATGAAAGACTCTCTAATGCATTGTCACCAGTTCCAAACTTTCAAGGAATATATACATGAACAAATGGTATTACAGTATTATTAAAAAAATGAATTAATGTAGCGGTAGAATGTAGAGTATGTAGAGAAATCTCTTTCTTATGCCAAAATCTGTTTTGAAAAGAGATAGTAAAAGTAGCATGTTGTCTTATATCTGACAATACTATAACAACTGGGTAAATGTTTAGCAAATGAGATTAAATAAAAGGAGTCATTTGTTTCCACAGCAGGCAGACTTCTTATTTAGAATTTTAGAATTCCCGGTAAGCAGGTGTTGTACAAAAAGGAGAAAATAGAAGCAATCACAGAAAGGTTAGTTTGAAGTGTATGTGGTTTTCTTTTTCAATCATCTGCATGTAAGTCAAACTCCATGAAGTGTTTCGGTCTTGAAATCAGCATGACTTGTGGGGCAGGGAGTGTAAAATAAATATGAAAATAATTTGCTGCTAGAAATGACTGCACAGTACAATAGATATAACTGTTCAGAAGTTTGTCTCAATGTTTCATCCTGTTACTCCTATTAAAAGCTCAACTTCGATAACTACAGGTTATATTGCCAGTAATAAAATTATTCATGCCTATAAAAATGTATTCCCAATATTTTTCTTTGGGAAGCAAAAGTGGGTGGTCACATATTGTTTGATGATGATAATTATAAGCAATTTTGTGAGTCATTATTCATCATTAGTTTGTAGGTATGAAACTTGGCATCTTTTTTCTAAACAATTTTATACTTCTTTTTAAGAGGTTCATCTTCAATTATATCGGTCACTTTTGATAGCATTTTATAATGAATTGTATTTTTAGTGGAGAAAGAAAAAGGGTGAAAATATTAGAATGAAATGATAGAATGAGTCTCTGCTGTTAATAAATTATTAATCAGAAGCTGATTAAGTGGCTTTGTGATATAAATCTCCATAATGGTGCTTTTGTTGAGTAAAGACAGCTTTGTCTTTTGTTACTCTAGGTCTATAAATCTAGTGATGTTGTATCTATAGTTAGTATAAATCTTCTCTAATGAAAATAGTGACATGTCAGGTAATAAGCTCGTTTTGCTTCAGCAGTCGTATACTAGCCATTTTCCTTATTAGCTGCTGCCAGTATTCATGGTGGTGCAAGACATCAACACTGAGGGCAGTTAGGATGAACATCCTTCATCTGGTCAAGACATTTTCCATCAGCTCAGATTAAGGCTTCCTTGCAAAACTGAGCAAAGAAAGATGCAGCTCTCTGGCACAGCTGAAACCCAGAGCAAAACTCCCATCTCCACCCTTCGACAGCCACCTTCTCCTTTGGACATAGGTCTCCTTTATCCCTGATTTTGAATTTGAAGCAAAGGTTCTGGTTTCTGTTTCTTTTATTATCTTCTCATTGATAGTATGCCCTTGACTAATGTAGATATGCTGCATTTTGCTGCTTTTTCTTTAAAACAAACTGAATACCACTTGGGGCATTTGATACCAAGTGACTCCTCTAAATTTATGCATCCTACCTTCTTGGAAATATTTTGACACTACACTGAAATAAAGCATTAACTACTGAGCCATTTCAAACAGGAAAATCTGACTGCAACCTCTATTTCCACAGTTTATCCCATCTCCTACATGGTAATATTATACTATGTCATAGTTGATTATAGATTAGTTAGTGTTTGCCGAGCCCATGAATATAAGGGAAAATCTTTAGCTATTACTGTAACAGTGTTATTGTTGCAGGGCTTTTTTTTGGCAACAGTAAAACATTGTGTGATACCACTGAATAAATTCTGCTATATCATAGCAGCAGGTGTTTTTTTTAATTACCTGTATGAGTTGGCATTTTGCTCCATAGCTGATCATTAAATATTGTAAATTTAATACTTTTGGATGAATAATACTTACACATTGGAGAAATTCTGCTTTACCTTTTTTATAGAACACCTTAGGATGGCAGAAATTTACAGAAAATGGAAGTGCTAGATCATAAAGTTAAGTAATATAACTTCAGGCATTTAAATTCCTAATTGAATCCCAGCACCTCATGCTTAGACTTAAAGTAACTGAAGTCCACTGGCATACAAATTTCTGACATTACATATTCTTAGGTGCCTAGAGACCTTCTGTTCATGTCTAAAACTGTTTCAGATCTGTCTGCCTTCCTTGAGTACTTTGGCAAGATAAGTGTGCTAAGAAATTATCTACACTGCTTAAGCAAAATATTTGTCAAAAGCACTTTGCAGATTAGGTCACATAGCAAAATTAAAAACTGACGACAGTGCCTGGAAAGGTTTTCAGCTAACAAGTAATCAGACAGCGTTTTCAGGACACAGAAAGTCTTGTTCTTTTCCATTCTCCATCTGTAGAGTCTTAGACTTGATTTTTAATTGAGAAAAAAGACAGATACTAAGTACTTGTAGCTGCTAGTAACTGCTAACAACTTTGGTCTTCCCACCTTTTTTTTGTGTTGAAGTTATTCCACTTACACAGAGTAATTAAATATTGACTCAGTCAAAGACCATGAGAAACTGTTTAGACTGGTTAGTTCACACCCAGAGGTGGAGAGAAACATAGCTTTCCCTTTCCAACATAAATTAGCAAAATATTACTGGAAGAAGGAACTGGAACCCTGATTCCCTCCTCGAGGATGAGTGCTCTAACATGAGCAATAGAATCAATCTCTTTTGAAGATATTTGTTTTCTTATGCAAAGTGGAACAATATCAAGAAGACAGATTGAGGGTTCAACAGCTCATCTTCCTGATGGAGCCTAATGATTAAAACACTCTTCTGGGAGACAGGGCTTCCAATCTGCTTGGACAGCTGAAACATTTAACACAGGTCTCCCTGGACAGAAATGATATTAGGTATTTAATTATAAATTTGTGTTTAGACCTAGAGACTTGAAGGTGGAGTGGTACTTAAGCTATAGGGAAGTGAAAGATTTATTCTCCTGTCTTCAGTATAATAAACTACTGAGACAGTATGCTCAGTTCAGTGAACTTAACACAAGGCTATGATCCCTTCTGTCTTCTTTTTGTAGCTAACCAATTCAAAATAAAATTTGATTTCTAGACTTGGTCATAAAAGATTTACTGAATTTCATAGAGCCATTAAAAGATCAGGTACCTGTGGTCCATTCTGATGACCCTTAGGCTACTGTTTTTGTGTCAAAGCTAGCTTTCTTTTTGCCCTCTCTGAGAAAAAAAAAGATGGCAGTAACACAGATATGTCAGTTTATGTAGAAAACTTTTGGAAATTTAAGGATAAAAGGTGGAGTTCATGATCTACTGTTTGATTTTGAACAGTACAAAGCAATTCTATTCTAACACAGAATATGCTAATATATTTTCAGCAGTATAAAACTGAAATCCACTTAAAATTATCTTTACTAGTACAGAATAAGTGGGTGAGGAAAAAAGAGAATGTAGTGTCAATGTTTTCTCAGACATCATACTAAATTTATAGTGTGACTGAGTTCTTTCACTTAAGGGAACTTCTGTCTCTTATAAATAAAGTGTTAAGAAATCTCTATTTAATTTCCTACATCTCTCTTATTGGTTTTGACAAGATGATAGGTTGTTTCCTTTGGGTAGCTAGGCATAAAGGAAGACATCTTTTTGTTTTTCATATACAAACTAATTTCCTTCTGTCTAAAAGCAACCTCTTCAGATTGCCTAAAAGGTAGATAGACACAAATCTATAGCTACTGAAGAAGTCTGCTTCTTTGGTCCGAAGAGTCACAGACTTAAGACGAAGGATTTTAATATAAATTTCCTTGCTTTCCTTAATTCATTCTGGACTTCAAAGATACCCTGACAAGACTGGGATAAATACATCCATTATCGTAGAATAACCAGTTCTGTGTCCTGGTCTTTTTGAAGCCCCAGTTCTTCAAATATTGTAATCAGATAAAAAAATGAGGTATGGAAGAGAGAAACTTCAAAATCTTACTATTGTGGAACAAATTTTAGTAGTGTGATCAGACTTCACACTGAAGGCCAGAAATGCAGAAGACAAATACAACAGTCTCATTAACAATCTGGATCTTTTGGGGCCTAATCTGTTTCTACATAATCACATTTTTATGGGTCAGCTTTTTTATGGGGTCAGAAATAATGCACAAGAAAACTGCTCCCAAACAGTGGCAGGCTACATCGAGCAGGTGCTCCATCTACAAACGGGGAGACCCTTTAGTAGAAGTTTGGTGGGAAGACACAAAGGGACATTTAACTGTGAGAAAAGAGAAAAAACATTTTATGATGAGTTCACTGAGTGAGACATGGTGTGTGAAGGGTGTCTTTGTTAATCTAACCTGCAGAGCCTTCACTTTGGGAAGCTGCAAGAAGAAAGGTGAGTTGAGAAAATGCTTAAGGTGGTATGAGTTAAACCTGCCTGATATAAAGCAGCTGAAATTTTGTGAGTTGTGTCTCTGCAGGAATTGTATTTGGACAATGTAGTTTATATCCATGATCAATTCCTTGTACAGGAATCCTCAAAGCTGCCTTGAACTTGAAATGAGCGTTCTTTTAGAGTTTTATATGTTAGATTTGAAAACAATTTTATCTAAGATGAAATAAACAGTCAATATTATAAGGTCTGTTACTTTCAGAAAGGTATTGTGGGCAATGAAACTGAACCTGAAGGGTGACTAATTCAACTGATCTCTTTTCTAGATGTATCTGCTAAATGTAACTATTATACTTTAAAATTGCTTAAAATTATTTTTGTCCCTTAACAATGCTGTTTACATCTATATTTATTATCGATAGCAACAACTTAAAACTTGTAATTATATTATTTTTTTCTTTTATATATAAAGAAATAGTAAACATGAAAAAAAAACTTTTTAAAACATTTTACAGAATGAGTGTGAGGTACCTAAGGCATCAGCTGAATCTGCAGGGGGTATGTTGTCCTTGGAAGACACAAAGGCAACTTAAAGGGGAATTTATAATCTCTCTCTTGGGTTTCACAATATTAATTTGTCTCAACTATTTTAGAAGTGCCCTGGCCAGTAGTGACACTTTCCTAGGTGCATTCTAATAAGGTGATACTGTCTCATTGAACAAGATGGCATTCAGCAGAGAACAAGACAATAACTCAAAAGCAATTGTAATTGAATATAAGGTGATCTGATATTAATAAATGGATGTTACATGTAGTTTAGGAGATCAGAACAATTATTTTATAAACAAACCACAGCACATTGTACATGGATGCAATGCCATATTTTAAAATGTTATATAGAACAGTATAGCATTGTTTTCTCAGCTAAGCTAGTGTTTTTCCACTATTTATGAACTGCTGAGAGGTCATGTCTGTCATCAGATTTCCAATGTTGTGGGTGTTATGGCATCATTCTTACCTATAGGCCAGTATTAGCAGGCAGGCTTTTGTCACACTCTTAGAAGCAAGCATTTCAGGAAGCATTGAATTTTATTCTTTTTCTTAATTTTTTTTTTTTTTCAAAGGTGTGTATCACTTGCAGGGATCTTGGCAGCAAGAAGGTTTAATTCTTTCCCTGGGATGCTGGAGGATAATGACTCATAGATAGGCTGAGTGTTTGAGATATTAAGGAGAAAAAAGTGCAGTTCATTATCTGTCTGCATGGTAGAAAGAAACAAAAGCAACCAGCAGCTACACATTGCATCAAAGTGAAAGGAGGGCTGAGTAATTTGGTGAAAGGTATATTTTTGCCCAGCAGTAAGAAGAATAGCTGCCACATGTTGAGAAGAACATTTTTTCCTTTTCTTGGCTGCTCTAACACCAGTGTACAACTCTTCATTTGTTAAGGCTTTCTCAAGGCCATTCCTACAGGGTCTTTTCAGTTCTAGGATAACTGATGCCATTTGATTCCACAGAAAATCATTCATTAAAATATATCCAAGATTCTGGGTACATAGCTAATCCATGTATTTCTTTTAGGAATCTAAAAGTGCTTTCATTGGACTGGCTCAAGACCAGTATAATTCTGGGAAGATTTTTGTATTTATTATTCCACTTTTACAATATCATAAAATTACCAAGTTCAGTGGCAGTAATTCTGACTGTGGTACTGCCAGGAAGAAGAAAATTACTCCCAGCTGGATAAAAGAAGTTTTAGAACAGTATTTGAGACAGTAATTATTTCAAATGTTTTAAACTACTAAAATAATTCAGGGACAATTCCTTTTTTCCCTATTTCCTGCATCAGGTCTTGTTGATCATGTACAGGTATTAAAAATCCCATGAAGTCTTTTACGTAGCCCTGTACCAAACCTTTCCTCTCTAAGAGCTGCAAAGAATCCTGTGTGCTAGACTACAGGCTCCCATGATCCCCGGTAGCAGAAAGCTTTACATGCACTATGCTTGTAAAATGTCAAACACATATAAATTATAGTTATTACCACATAAGCTATGATAATTTCAGTCTGCTGTGACTCAACATATTAAGACTCATTTTGCTGGGAAAAGTTGACAATGGCAAATGATAGTGAATGACAATAGATTGACTAGAACAGTATTAGAATGGATCTACCATTGTCAAGGTGGTTCATTCTATTTCAGGTACAGATTCTGGGTAGCAGTTCATGCAGGGAATAAAAGAGTTTGTACCTCTTGTATAGATGCAGAAGGTTCAGGACACCTGCAGCAGGCAGAGGTACAGATATGGAGTTGAAAGACATCTCCTTACTCCACTTGAAAAGAACAAACCAGTATCAACTACCATTTTGGTCTCCTCTCTTCCCCAGTCACTTCTTTTCAAATGCTTTTACTTGAACACTGCTAGTGATCTGAATTATGGCAGTACAGTCTGTAAAGAAAGAATTTCTTTTAGGAAATCAAAATCCCTTTGGCACTTTTGGGTCAAAAGCCAAGTGTTACATTCTATTGGAAAAGTTATCAGAAGTTCACACACTACTTGCAATATCAGTACTATCGATGTCAGAGACCTCTCACCAAGAAGGCAGATTCACTCTACACTAACCTGGAATTCCAAACAATTTCAGTTTTTGCAATATTAGTACATTTTATTTCTGTATGTGGTGTGAATAAATTTTAAATTTTAAGGGAAAACATGATTTTCATAAAGCACTATGACGTAATAACTCTTATTTTAGCATTAATAGCTCTGAATGAATTAAACTCCTCCTTTCAAAACATGTTTTGTTTCCATTTCCAGAATTTTTTCTAAGAAAGACTTCTTTATATACTTTTAGAAAGTTGTTCCTTTTTTACAGTCTGAATGTGTTTTTTATCTTGATAGGATTCACTGAAGATGAATGCTAAGGGAGTTAGCTGATCTTATTGTTAGGCTACTCTTTATTATCTTTGAAAGTTTGTGGGAGTTGAAGGAGGTTCCTGAGGACTCAAAGACTTCTATCTTCAAGGACAGGAAAGAAGATTCACTAAACTACACGCTGGTCATCCTCACCTCAGTCCCTTGGACCATGATGAGACAAATAATCCTGGAAGATATTTCCAAATCTATTAAGGTTTGGTCATGACAAGGGGTAATGCGTTAAAACTTAAACAGGGGAAGTTTAGATTGGATATAAGGAAGAAGTTTTTTACTGTCAGGGTGGTGAGGCACTGGAATGGGTTGCCCAAGGAAGCTGTGAATGCTCCATCCCTGGCAGTGTTCAAGGCCAGGTTGGACAGAGCCTTGGGTGAGATGGTTTAGTGTGAGGTATCCCTGCCCATGGCAGGGGGGTTGGAACAAGATGATCTTAAGGTCCTTTCCAACTCTAACTATTCTATGATTTTATGATTCCATGAGGGCTCGTACGTGGGCAAGTACTGTTAACCTCTTCATTAATGACTGGGACAATGGGATATACCGCACTCTCAGCGAATGTGATGGTACAAACATGGGAGGAGTGGCTGATAAAACAGATGGTTGTGCTGCCACTCAGAGGGACTTCAACATGCTGGAGAGAAGGGCTGATGGGAATATGATGAAAGTCAAACAAGCAAAAGGCCAAGTCCTGACCTGAGTAGAAATGGCCTTTTCATCAGTATACCCAGCAAAGGCCAACCAGCTGGAAAGCAGCTTTACAGAAAAGAATCCTTATGGCCAAGAAGATGACCAAATGCCAGCAATGTGCTCTTGCAAGTAAGAAGGCCTCCTGGACTGCAGAGTTGAAGGAGGCGACCCTTCCCCTCTACTCAGCACCAGTAAAACATATCTGCAGTCGTGGGTCTAACTCTGGAGAAACCAGTACAACAGTCATGGACATACTGGAACAAGTTCATTACAATTATGTGGTTGGAGCATTTGACATACAAGGAGCAGCTGAGAGAGCTTGTGCTGTTCAGCCTAGAGAACTAGTTGCTCAGGGAAATCTTACCCAGGTATATAAATACCTGGGGGGGAACAAAAGACAATGGATACAGGCTCCTCTCAGCGGTGCCAGTGAGGCAACAGGCACAAACTGAAACAGAGGAAATTTCACTTAAAGATTAGATTTTTTTTTAATAGTGGTGGTGGTCAAACACAGGCACAGGTTGCCCAGAGAGGTTGTGAAGTCGCCAACCTTAGAGTTATTCAAAATTGCACTGGACACCTCCTTTAACGATATGTTCTACCTGGCCTTGCTGTGGGCAGGGGAGTTGAATTAGATGGTGTTCAGAGGAGCTTTCCAGCTTCAGTAGTTCTATTTTCACAGTAATTCTGTGATTCAGTCACTTTTAACCAGCCATTATTATAGCATTGTCTACTAGAACCTACTTGGACTTTAAGTTTCTGCTTTACAAATTCTATTTTTATATGATAAAGTAATCCTCATCTTTTTTTTCAAGGTAAGTCCAACTAAAGTTGTTATTTTCCATATAAATAGCAAAATGCAACCGAGAAATGCAGGTATAAGTCCTGTTGGTGTTCACAAGCATCAGGAATATATGAAAAATACAGAAAACATTTTAAAATTAAAACAATAAACAATAAATTTAATTTGTTTCTATTTTTAAATTTATCTCATTTACCGCTTATTTAAGTAAGCTAAAATAATATTCGTTATAGAATGGAAATGAAAACAAATATTTGTTGTGGTTGAAAACAATATATACTTATGCCATCAGTATGTGATACTGGAATTGGCAAGCAAGTAGCAACCTGAAAGATTCTGTTACTACATGACAAACATGACACTGTCATTGATTTTTTCAAATTGGTTTTTGTGAGTTGTAAAATTGATTTCTGTGGATAGAAAAAATTACACTAAATTAAAAATTCCATGCTCATTGATACGACCAGGAAACACTACCGGCAAAGTGAAAACAAAAAAGGAGAAATAATGATTTATAAAAGAAAATAAATTTATTTTGTTTCTGTAAAGCACCTGTTGCCACAGCTTACCTCTTGTCCAGCTATTTCTGGATTTATTTATCAAGCACTGTTTGCTCTGGAACTTCAGGATCTCCAGAATGTGCATTTTCTGCTTGCTCTTAGTAGTTACACACAAAATGAAAATCTTTTAAAACATGCTTACATGACTATGGGTTACCTTTACTTCATGCTTCTCAGGCTGAGCCTTTACTTGTTTTCCCAAGATCTCTGGGTGAGAAGATGCAAACAAACTACAAGACATCAGCTAGAAGCAGATGTGTCTGTGGCCATACTAACTCAAACACAACAGAGTGCTGTAGTTGCATGGCATTCAAGACCTGTCCACTGAGGTCTTCCACAGCTGCAGAGCTGACTCATACCTATCCATCTAGGTACATCTTTCTGCAAAAGACCGAGTAGATCTACTGCTCCCTAGGTATGTACAGGCAGTAAATGACAAATGAGTGATGCGATATAGCCTACAATTGCTGCATAGCAGCAATGTCTAGGGAAACAAGACCTGATTGTGTTTGCAAAATCCAGTGAACTTTAATACAGCCAGAAGCACTCATATGGAAACACCAAAGAGCTACTGCAAAAAAAGCACCATTTATTTTTGTGTCTTTCACATTGTGCCCACCTGCAATATAGCTAGGCTGGGAGTTGAAACTCCCTGCAGTAGTTTGTTTATGTCAAGCAGATAGATCTCTTACTATGCCTTATGGATAGCAGCAGGTGAGAAAGGGCAGAGCCTTTGGTCCAGGAGAGGAGGGCTGTATTGCAAGTCAGTTAAGGAAACAGAGTCAGCTGATGCAGGTTCCCTGTGGGCATAAATGCCTGAGGAAAACCAGCAGATGAGATCAAAGCTGGCAGCTATAGGAAAGGAGCTGGTGCATGAAGTGATAAGAAATCCTCTTTCCAGCACAAAAAAAAACCCCAACAAAGCAAAACAAAACAAACCCCGCCACGAAAAGAGAGTTGAGGAGAGAAAGGTAAATTTAGACAAATAAATCACTACATAATCCTTCTCCAAAACATACAGCTTGGCTCAAGTCACACTGAGACTCTGCTCTCCTGGGAAAGCATGGTTACGACCAGTGGTCAGGCTGTTCAGAAAGCATGCAAATAAGCGTGCACACTTTTCAAAATGAAGGTGGAAGCACTGATTGAAAGATCTCTACAGAAAGGTAGTAATTAAGCTAGCAAATTAATCCTTCAGAAAAGACATTTAAATGCAAAGGTTTGTCTCTTATAGTTTTTTGTTTGGTTGGGGTTTTTTTGGTTTTTTAACAGTTTATTCAAATATCAATGTTTTGGTGGTTTGGAGTATTTTTAAATGACGCACACAGTCTGAAAGTGTCACATTAGTACATTTATGCCACAGGTGATTGTTGTGGTTCAAGCTGAAATGCATCTCTTCGGAAATTCCAGAAACCCTTCAGATTTAACTCTCTTATTGTTACTAGCTTATTACCCAAAATAGGTTTACCACCCTCATGGGAGAACTAAAAAACTGAAAGCAGTTTGCATGCTTTGTTTGGTAGGTAAATTGTCATAAACTATAGAACAGCTCTGAGCACCATGATAAATTAGTAGACAATGGATTTCTGTACTTGTTAACATGACTAAAATACTTGTCTCTAAATGGCCACCTGATTTCATGAGATTGAATACAACTGCCCTGTCCATAATATCACAACTGAAGAATCATAACTATGCCTAATTCACAAATCCTTTGTGAATGCTGGGCATGACAGAAACCCAAAAGTTTCAGATGCCTATTTCCAGAGCTAGAAGCCAAATCTGTTTTAAAAAACTCCTATAGCTGAAAGTCTTGAATTTGTATGTTTATTGCCCTGAGTCAATCTGGGAACCCGTCTGAATTTTCTGCTAACAAGCAAGAGGACTGTATTTTGGCTGTTTTGGGGCAGCAAGGAACATTAATATTTCTGGCTTCTTAACTTTCTGCCCTTCCAGGAAAAAAGGGAGACACTACTGAGGAATGACCATTAAATCCCAGCATATGTTCTCTTCAGTTTGACCCTTGCTGGCTGGTCAAGAATGGCAGACACCTCCTGCCTCCACAAATAATTATGCATTACACAGAAAGAAAAATGTCTGTAGTCAGGAACTGTTACATTTTAGACAAAGGGTATTGCAGGCCTTAACAGTTGCGTATGCACTTTCAGTGCACAGCCATTTCTCAGGCTTCCTCTATTCTTTTTCCCTGAGTTGCTTAAACATCCTTTGAAGAGAATTTGTTTTCAGTTAGAATTAAAAGAACGTGAAAGAGGCAAAGGACAGATAAAAAGCCAAATGAGGCAGGATGCCCAGAAAAAGAGTCAAAATATTACAGGGTATTTCATCACTGGTGAGAACACCTTATTACTGAAGAAAGTATATGTAAATTCTGGATTGATTTTCTTGTAGTACAGAACAGACTTGGCTTTGGCCTCATTAAAAACAAAAAAAGCATCTTAATTATGATTGTGGAACAACTGATGATTCTCATCTGACAGCACAAAAAGCAGTTAAAATACTGCTTGTGAAACTGAGCAACACCATTAGATACAATGATGAGATATATGTTTAGATAAGCCTCTAAGAAACTGCTGTGTTTTTGCAAAGTATTTCCCATCTATTAGTGGTGCCAGAGGAAAACCTTCTGCTCATGCTTTCTTCTATTTCAGTCCATGGGAAGTGTTTCCATTTTAAGCAGGGTGAGTACATCTGTCGAAGTGTCTGAATCATTTGGCTATGACTTGGATACTAGATCAGTAAATTTAAAAAGAACCTTGAAAGAACATTGAGGTATAATGAGGAAAGCTCTTGAGGTGTTATATAAATGAAATAAATGTTCCAAAAAAAGAAGAGTGTTTATTTAAGCTCACTACTCGTCAACATTAACCAATAGCTACAACAAAATGGTATTTAACACTGCCCATTTATTATTTGAGTGTAAGGAATAACCTCATCTGAGGTAACTACCTGTAGTCATTGCCTCTTTAACAGAAGTCATTATATAGAAGGAGGCTATGGCTGTAACAGCATGAGTTATACAGGGAGAAAAGAGCACACGTAGAAAAGAATATCATGAGATATCCATGCCCTCAGAAAAAACATCAGTCTATTCTCTATTCCTGCCTCTGACAATGCCCTACCTCTGACAGTGAACACCTGGAAAAGGGGTTAAAGAAAGAGTAAGTGTGCAGTAACATGGAATTTGATAAAGTGACAGTGGTCACAGAGGTGCTTGAAGATCTGGCTAGAAAGGAAGGCTGAAACACATGTGAGGGCACTTAGGCACAGCTGTCTTGTATTAATGCAACACTCCTATTCTCAAAATCCTTATTTACCTTTTGCTTAACCCTGGAGGCATACAACCATACTCCTCACTAGTTCTAGTGACTAGTTATAGATGTAAAACCAATAGGACTGTATCAAGAATACAATTTCCAGAAAAACATACCAAGTGTGTCCCTTGTTGTGTCATGAGGAGGCATGTGCCATTTACACTTGAAATGCTAAAGGCAGTGCTAACAGACTAGTGGTCTGACCATGACATTTTACTCCATTAAACTGATCTGAATTTGCTCTAAAGCAGAGCAAACAGGAATTCAAAACAGATACTGTACACTTGCATACTTTCCCAATATATGGATGTTATTACTTTATTTTCTCTGTAATCCATTTATTGAGAGAAAAAAAAAAGTAAAGAAGAAATGTTCCTATTAGGTTATTTTGAGGTTTGGGGGATTTTTTTGTTTGTTTGTTTTTTGTTTTTGTTTTTGTTTTTGTTTTTTCTGTGAATGAGTGGTTTTCTTGAGCCTCATCTTTATTGCTATAACTGTGCTCACCAGAACACACTGAACTGGTACTTCCTTAAATGCGACTGCATCATTAGCAGTAATATCTTAAACTGAGATACCCTAAGCTGCATGAGTCCTTAACTAAATGTCTTGCCACAAGGGGCTTTCATTAACATTCTATATTTCAAAAGCTTTTAATGAGGCTTCTTCAGCAGAAGGTGTCCTTAAACTTGTATCCTTGACAAACATCTTCTTAATGTTAATTACATTAAGAGAGAGCATAGGAGAATTAAAAGAAATGTTTAAAATGGCAATGATGAAAATGGTGTACTAAGCATGTTCAAAACCATGTAAAGCAATTAAAGTTTACTGAGCATTTACAACCAATATCAAGTCTTCAGCCTAATCATTAAAGAAACCGTTTCTGGTGAAGAGCACAGTGTTTCAGCCCAACAGATCCAGTAATACTATTGAAATATAGTTTCAATAGTTTCTACTTTAGTAGAATAGTAGATACTAGAAGTGTAAATAGAAGTATAAATAGTAGAAGTGTAAATAGAAGTATAAATAGTAGAAGTTTCTACTTTAGATTCATTTGAACCGTAAATGATTTCTTCCATTGCAGGAGTTAGAAAAGTAATATTTCTTTCATACATCAGAACATTTACCTTCTAAATAATTTGGCTTAAAAATTTAAACAGAGCTAGTAAGAATAGAAAAGTTTGTTATAGTCAACAAAAGAGTTTTTACAGAGAAAAAGAGTTATTAAAACTAGTTGAATTTTACAGTGTTTGTGGTTTGCACTTTGCTGTCTAGGTTTGTAATACTCTATTCAACACAAAAGAGAAGCATTTAAACTTAAGGGACCGAAGCAAGAATATAAACTGCAACTGCAACACAAGTCTAAAATGTCCTTTGAAAGACTATAAGGAAAATATTATGGTTTGAACAGAATCTACAGAAATGTAAAATGCATGAACACTATAATAAATGGCTGGAAAAGGAATATATGAAATAAACTGCTCTGAAGATGATGCATTTACAGTGTCATTACTGATCTTAGCTGCTTAAATTGGCACTGAGGTGATGCTGAGATGTGTAATTCATTTTGTGGTTTTAGGCACCTAAATTTAAGTTTACCATGCATGAAGATAAAATTTTATCTTTCTCTGCCAATAAAGTTCATCTAGAATGAATCTTTGACTGACAGTAGGCAGCGTTCTATCTCAAGTCTCTTTAAAGCATTATTCTAGGAAACAGCAACTTTGGTTCCATCCAGAACACTTGATAAATCCCTACTAGTGGTTACTGTGCAGGATAAATAATGCAATGTCTCATTTACCCATATTTAGTCTTGCTCTTCTATGAAGTTTTAGGCCAAATAAATTCCTGATTGGGGGACAAAAATACTCCCTTGTACAGATGTAGTTGAGTACAGACATTTAGTAAGCAGCTTTTTGCTTTATATAAGAAGGTAGTCTAAAGAAGGACTGGCAAAGTTCAAGGTAAGCTCAGGTATCAGAATAAGGTTAACACTGCACTCCAGTAATTTATCTTCAGAATCCTCCTTCAAAAAGACTGAGCACTTTTTGTATGTTTTGAAACTGGAAACCTGGGTTAGGACTAGATTTTTTGCTAAGTAACAAGAAAATAAAATGAACTATGGAAGAGGTGATTCTAATAGGTGGAAAGAAAGATAAGCCTATGGTGTGTTATGCAAGCCAAAAGGTTTTTCTAGAACTGTGGCACCAGCCCTCTAAGTAATATTGCTTGTTTCTGATGAGAGAAAAAGAACAAAAGAGAAGGCAGTAATAATAGCTTTCTTTCACTTTCATTACCGTTATGTTCCAAGTGGTGTTCCTGTCAGTTTCATAAAATGCCTCAGCTAGTAACTCAATGAAGCAAAAAAATACTGATTTTTTTTTGCAATCACCAATGAAAGTGACACTTTTTTTTTTAAAGGAAAAACTGTATTAGCACCATCAAAAATGTAAAACATGTTAGCTATCCAGTTCCTTTTGCAAGATTATATGAAACTCCCAGAGGAAAAAAAAAAAAAAAAAAGCTGTTTTTTATGCTACTTATGCGTATTTCCTTGCTGAGATTCTTTCTTTTCCTAAAGCTTGTGGTCTTGTAATGCTACTTACAATTATTGCAAGGCGACACACATTTACACATGTATAAGCATGTTTAATTATGCCTGAATATGCCTAAAGCATAAATATTTGCTTTTAAGAAATACACCAAGAAAGCAATGGGCAATAAAAATATCTTGGGTTTTAATGTAATTGAGTTTTTATTTCTGTGATATCAATATGTATATATTTTCAATTTGCAGTTGGCAACTGCAAGGATATAAAAGCTATTTGAAAATCAGCAGGAAGTAGAATTATGAATAAAGCAATGATAAGTAACATGCTTCATTCTGTAACACAATATGTTCTGACACCTCAACTTTATGTGTATATTTTAAGATGTTTCAGTGATATAAGCAATTATCCCAGAAGGATCTAGAGATTTATTAATTGTGAAATACTTCTAAGAAAAATCTAGTAGTATGAAGAGGTTGGAGCAGATTGTACTACTTGTGGGTGGAATGTGCTCGACAGTCTTAAAAAAGGGTAAGGCATATCTGAACACTTGGTAGAAATTTCTATGCTGTTCTCAGCCAGCAGTAACAGAGATAAGGAGCAGGATATGAAGCATTTGGTGGGTTTTTTTGAGGATTTTCAGGCCATCAATAGTCTTGCAGCATCATCTAGCCCCAGAGAACTCTGGCCTTTGACAATTTTGATGTCACAAAAAGAAAAACCCACCCAAAAGTGACCAGATAAAGATATAAGCAAGATACATCCATCCCTAGGGCTCCTGGCATATTCTAATATATTAAAAACTTTACCCTTTAGTTTAAAAGAAAAATTATTGCCTTACAGATTTTGAAATAAAGTATGAAAATTCAGCCTGACTTTATCTTATGCAGCAGGATCTGTCTGAAATTGTCTGAAATCCAATAATTACTGCTGGGAGATAGCAGCAGCGCCGGCTGTTTCTCATAAAGTATCATTGCAAAGGTTCAAAGCTTTAGAGAGGCTCCTCAGTGTCACAGTAGCAACACTACTGGCTGTGGAAGAGTGTCTGAAAGAGAACAGTGCTGCAGATCTACTTGACTTTATTTAAGTAATAGTTTTAAGTAAAGGGAGGCCTTGCTGACATTCTTATCTCTTTGAGGAGCCCTTACTGATACTTAAAATAAGAAAGTCAAAACATTTTTACTGTTGTCCTCCACTTCACAGCAAAAGGTGAGAAGGGGATGTTGGTACAACATGTCCAAGCTGAGAGTGTGAGCCTCAGGGGAAACCCATACAGTGGCATGTTCATGGTCAAAGACTGAGCTATCCCTCCTCTCTCTTGAATCCTTTTGTAAAGAAACAAGGGAAGCATTCACAAAAAAAAAAACAAAAAAAAAAAACCACAAAACAAAACAAAAACCAAACAAATCCAACCAAACCAAACCAAACAAATGAACAAAACCCCCTATTCCCTATGCCTCTCTGCTGTCCATCAGCACCAAATATTCATTAACATTTACTGTCACACAATGATTTAAACAATCAGATTGTTGCCTTTTGCTTTGTTTCCTATAGAGGGAGTTGCAATAGACAAGTTCCAATGTAAGTCCATTGATTTTACAGTCATCTCAGTAGCAAAGATTGTTAAAGTCATTCAAACACTGCGCTCATAACCATGATACTCAAGAGACTTCCCTTCAGTTCTGCAAGACATGGCTAATATAGACAATGTATTTTGGGAGCTGGCACGAGTGCTCATTTGCTTTTTGAGGTTCAGAATTATGATGGACAAAGACACTAGCAAAGGGTCACTATATGAAAACTGCCTACAGTTTGGGGTGAGTTTTGCTTCAGTTCAGTCCACAAGGAAGAGGCAAAGTGCAAGGTCTGAACTGTGGGAGAGAATTTGGCAGTGCAACTGGGTCAGACCAATTGATAGCACAGCAGCTGTGCAAGAAGTTTCTTATTTTCAGCATATGAATCAAGGAACCCATTTAATCTACCAAGTACTTTATGTAACAACTTAAAAACCTTACAAAAAATTGTAAATCTTTCTTTAGAGACTGCCAAGCCTGCCTCTTTGCTGCTGAAGCATGTGTAGGCTGAGCAGTTGAAATTTGTTTTTTTTTTTTCCTTTTTATAAGATCTGGAAAATTATGTGGAAATAAAAATAAAATGCTTTATTTGAGATAGATTGAATTATTTTGGGTATAAATTTAAGAAATTACCAGCACATAAGACAAAGATGGCTGGACAGCCATTTCAGGACTTCAAATCATAAATTCCATCTTATAGTCTCATAATCGATGTTCTAAGAGAAACACAAGCCTGTATAATACTCACATGCATCTACAAACAAACACAGATTTATATACTTCAGAAAGCTGAACAGAATGCATGCTCAGCTTTTCTGTTAGCTTTTCTTTTCTTTTAAGGCCATGATTTTCAGACCAATTTAGTTTCTTAGGAGATGGAGGTAAGGGATAGGATCCATTCGTCTCAACACAGATGACTAGGCCCATTAGTACATGCAGAAGATCTACAAGCGGTTAAGAGATAGGAGCTGGGCCTAGGGAGTTCTGCACCTCTGGTATGTTGGCTGTAGACTAACACCACATGAACTGATATTATATACATATTTTTAAAACATTGACACCCAGCCCCTTTTCACCCTGCCCCTTGACTAACATGAACATGTAGGCAGAATGAAGCCCACATCATCCAAAATGATGTGTAGGACACACTGCTGCCATGTAAGCTATGATTTTCTCATATTACACTACCACTGGTGGAGCAAAGGGGTGTCACAACTCTCACCTGCATTCAGAAGGCATTTATGTGATTGGCTGTGGCTGTCAAATGACTTGGACATTAAAGTGTCTCTGACAGGCCACTGGAGCCATGGCATCACTTGTGTTTGCTATCAGTGATCAGGTAAGTCACCATGTGGGAGTATTTTTGTTCATCTTTTTTACTGCCTTAATGAAATTTGGCTTATAACATGTAGCCAGACTACATTACCATCCAAAATGCATCACCCTACCTATGGTATTGCTACTGAACTCACACATGTCCTGAATATAATGAACGTTTCCCTGGAATGACCAAAAAGGAAGCTAATATTCGCCCCAACTGTGCAGCAGGTCATGTGGGGAGAAAAGTCAATATGGGTTGTTTTCCCATTAAAATTTTCATATTAGAGGTATTTGAGTATAAACAATGCCTTTTGCTGATTGAAGGCTGCAGGAATTCTGACTAGCTCTGCAGGGTCAAGCACTCAAGCTACAATCATCAGAACAAGGTCTTTATATACCCCAGCCTGCTACCTTAACTTTTTTCCTTACCACCGAGTGTTACAGGAGACTTTTCTTTCCAGTTTTTGACACCCACCTTTAAAATATCTTAGCTGGCTGCTCTTCCATTCGTGGGCTGTGTCATTCATTGATTTATAATGACAAAACAGGAATTACTATTTGTATTACTTTCTAAAGAAGACTCTGACTACAGAAGAAATCTAAGAAAACCGTGCCGTCAATTCATTCTTAAATATCAGCCAGATCTGGAGCCATAAAGGCCTAGAAATGTTGCCTTCACAAATATTTGAAGACCCCTGAACTGTTAACTTCCTGGAGTTTACTTTAGATGTAACAGTAAGTTACTTGACCAAAACATTTCTTCTGGTTCAAAAACAAAGTGTCTTTTTGCCTCTGATTTCTAATTTGATGTGTTCCCCCATGCCTCAAGCCAAGTTTAGCAATAGCATACAGTCATGTTTGAAGCCTCTGTGAGTTTCCAGCCAGTCTGAAGTAGAAAGTGCTCCAAAATTCATGGGATGTTAATCTCATAAAATGACATTGCAATGTTAAAGATTCTTGGCTACTTTACCTCAACTGCTGAAAACTGAAGTGTTACTGTATGAACCTGTACAGTACTAAAAAGTTACAGCTGTAACTGGATTTTATTAAGAAGCTTTATATTTGAAAAATGAGTAATCCTTGTAAGTGCCATATTTTCGTGTGACTAACCTACACGTTATCTGTCAAAAAGAATTTAATTTAGCAATATTGAAGGTTATACATATGGATGTGTAATAAAAGGCAAATTTTATTGAACAGAGTATTTTCCCTGACATAAAGCAGAGTGCATTCCTCTCTCCTTATCTGGCACAGATCAGGGTCCCTTGTCTCTCTGCAGCACAAATGAAGATAATGGCAATGGACACTTTTCCACTCAGTGTGGGTATTTGAGAATATGATTCATCAGTGCTCTTTTCAAGGACCACTACTTGTAAAGGAAGTGAACCTATATGATGTATTCTGTGTGTGAAAATATGGTTTAGCCTGAACACTTTATTTCTGATGTTTCCTGTATGATACTTTTTAGTGAATCACTCACTTGCTGAGTTTTAGATCTATCTTGCTTCATTATCAGAAGTGGTCTGTATCAATTAAATTAGAATATATCAATGTGTCAATATATCAATTAGACAGTTCCTTTCCTAAGACGATTACAACAAAAAATGCAGGCACATATAGTGCAGGACAAAGGGGCTGAAAGTGGTCAGGATAGCATACTTAGTTGCTAATATTTATTTTTGAATCTAGACAAATATTCAGCTCATTTGGGCATGTAAATCATATAAATGTCCTCACACTTAAGCATTTCAGTATCTGGTGAATCATTTATAAGCCACAGCCTCTCAGGTGAACTAAACATCATGAGTTCTATGATCCATCAACTGAGCAGACTTTTTAAAATGTATTTTAAACTATGGTTTTTCTCCCTGCATTCTCCCTCATATTCTGCTTCTGTAAAGTTGGGCTATATTTATGCAAACTCAGTTTTGTTGCATGAAATATAGTTATTCTGAGTTTCTTCTTGGCATTCTGGAGTGAATTTTTTCTTTGATAATTATTTTAATTCAGTAATTAAATTCTGTAATCAAATTCAACTGACTATCACAATTTATTTTAAGGATAATTCTGGTTAATGTATTCCTTACCACAGCAAGTAACCCTGGTGGATAGGTCTTAAAAGTTCCAAATGTCAGAAGATTTTTAAATGTTCTAATATGTCACTTTTTAAAAGTTTGACAACAATCCACAAATTCCCTCTGCTCTTATTCAGTCTTCTAAATGCCAGAGAGGGATTTTTTTTTTGAGATTCGCCAAATGTTTTGCCGCAGAATTGCCTAATTAACTTTCAGATTTGTTGCTTAAATACACTCCCTCCAGAAAATATTTTATTAAAATAAAACGAGCGAACATGTTACGTTTGTCTTTCAGTTCTCTTCCAAAATGTCTCCTGAGATTTCTCTTTAAAGGGAAATATTATTTGAGAAGGGTTCTCTAGTGAATCATTTCACAAACAAAAAAACCCTCAACCCAACAACACTATTTTTCAGCCTTTGTTTTAATTATAGTTGATAGGACTAATTTTCAAATACACTGTATAGGGCAAAGTAAGTGACTGTCAATAGCAAGCAAGAGAATATTAATATATTTAGCAAGACAAAACACCTTGAGAATATAATTGTCAGATAATAATTCATAACAGGTAAAAGCCTGTCGTATTTTGGTCTAACTGCATGGTATTAAGCCTCCTGAACAAACTCACATCCAAACAGAAGTAATTTAAATATGCATTTGAATCTCAGCATCTTTAGGAATAGTTGAACTTGCATGTAGCTATTTGGAAAAACTATTCCGCATACTGGGGAATTCTCTTGTGTGGAAGCACTGAACAGGAGAGATTTACTGCATCTTCTGTGACTCTATGTCTACCCTTTGAGGAATCAAGATTGTTCTAAATTGTACAGTTTAGAAGAGTCATATCAGCCAATTGAATGAAAGCCCAGGTGAATAATTCTATGGAAATGACACCTAAAATGTGTCACTTATATGAAGAACATCAGAGCAGAGAGTCTTATGAATGAATCCTTGCCTTTACATTTTAAAGGCAAACTTAAGTCTCTTTGATCTACAAAGCATAAGAGGAAAAATCATAGACTAAGATCTTTTCAATAGTTCCTTTTAATATCAGACATAAATGACTGCAAGACAACATGCTGGACAGATTCACTTCTGTCAATAAGTGAAGGAGGCTTGAGTGTTAAAACTGAGGAAAGACTAAGATGATGCACTGGGAGAAGAGAGCACAAGCAGGGCACTGTGTGAGAGTTCAGTCTATCACCGTTAGGATTTGTACTTTTCTTCAAATGTCTTCTATGACTTACAATTCCTGCGGTCTAGCAGTGTCCTGCTGTCAGAAGTGTAAACACTTCTGAAACTTCTTCCACTGCTCCCTTCTGCTAGCTGGTCTCCATGGAAGATAGCAAACCACTAAAGAGGTGAGCTCTACATAGTTTATCCCTGCCATTGAACTGTATAAGTAATCCTTATGATGCCAAATACACATATTTTTATATATTCTTTTTTTTAAAATCCCAGGCTGAGAAAATTCATACATTAAGCTATATTTTTGAAAAAGCACTACTGTTACAATATCAGATGCTCAGGCACCCAACAACTAATCAATTTCAAATTCAATAGCCAGAGGCGAATACTTTAAGAGTAATTATCCTCTTTTCTGGCAAAATTTACTCCTCACATACCAGAAAACTATGATTTCCTGTAAATTCTTAATAAATATTCTAAAACTTTAAAGCAGTGTGAGATGGGACAGTATGTCTGTCTTCAAAGGAATAACATCTTTGAGTCCGGTATAGCACATGAGAAATGCTTCCACGTGTCCTTACTGTTAAATGCTGAGCCTTTTTGTATACAGTGTACACCATTGCAGACTAGTAGTTAAATGCTACGTTGTCTTTGATAAAAATTTTTTTTTTTAAATACTACTTTCACAAATTCCACACTAAGTCCCAAAGTCCTGTGAGATCTCTGTTGAGAATTTGCATGATAAGATGCGAATTTATACTAATAAAAAAATACAGAAATTATATATACTCCTTTTGGAGACTTTATTATACCTTTATATTAAGATCTGTGTCAACTAGTGTTCCTCTGGATGGCTGTGACTCCTACAGTGAAAGCTTTTTGGATGTAGAGATATAAATCATGGAATTCAGACTTCAGACCAATACAAAATAATGTTACATAATTTAAAATGCCCATATGCTGTTTATTTTAATATCACTTTCATTGAAGTATCCTCGATATTTCCAGCTGATGCTGTGTCAAAGCCACAGTAAAGTAAGTCAATGTTTTCCCTGAAAAGTAAGCCAGGCACAAAATCCTGACTGATTTTTCATATTAGAGAAACTTTACTTTCATGTGAGAAGTTGGAAAATTAAAAACAAAAAGAAAATCCTTAAAATATAGAAAAATTGAGAGTAAGAAGGAATTTAATTAATACGTGTAAGCCATAAACCATGGTGGATAAGTGAGGGGTAGTTTTTCAACCCATTTTCTTTGGGACAAGCAGTTTAGGTGACCGAGTTCTGTCTTTCCATCTGTATTTTCCTCTTGATTTCTTCAGAAACTTTTGTAGTCTCCATCTAGATCAACAGAGGAACAAAGGTTTCAAAAAATGTTCCTGCAAGTTTCACCTCTTTCGGCAAAACAGAGCCCTCTGTAGCGCAGACAAAGGCTTTAGGACAAGTTCCCATGTGGTTAGACAGCAGAATCTATACCACATAGAGCTTCTGTCCCAAATGTAGCAGTAGTTTTAATAAACACATGTAAGAAATGAAGTCTCACTGTGTCTGCTTCTCCCTGTATTATTAACCTGCCTCTTGCAGAGCAAAGACAGGCAAATTAAATGGAACAAATCAGTAGAGATTTTTGAATCTCCAAATCACAGATCTATATCAAATATAGGGAAGAAAAAGAAAAGAAAAAAAGCTACTTATGAAGCGAATCATAATTACCTTCCCTGCAGGGCTGTTGTAGGGATAACTGATGTATGAAGATAGCATAAGGAAATAATTTATGATATTGTCTGATGAATCTGTACAGTAGTGGTAGCAGAAATAAACCACAGGTGAATCATTCTGCTGATTCTTCCCCCTGCCTTCACTGGCTGCATGAAAGATTGGTCCGTATCAGAGCAGCCATGCAGAGAAGGACTTGGAGGTATTGGTTGATGAGAAATTTAACGAGTCACCAGTGTGTGCTCATAGCCCAGAAAGCCAACCATATCCTGGGCTGCATCAAAAGGAGCGTGACCAGCAGGTTGAAGGAGGTGATCCTGCTCCTCTACTCTGCTCTCGTGAGAACTCACTTGGAATACTATGTGCAGTTCTGATATCCTCGACACAAGAAAGACATGGAGTTGCTGGAGCAAGTTATTAACTAGAATGACAAATCCTGTCCAGTGAATCTTGAAGAGGTTGAAATAGTCATTATTTCACATGCTGAGGCAGACAACTTTTTGACTTGCAGAGCATTTCTTGTCAATGATGGATTTTATTTTTTTTAGTCCTTAAATAATTTACATTTGTAAGAACTATTCTTTCAGACCTTACATTAATTTTTATGTTTACTTTAAAGGTATCTAATATTAATATGTCAATCGGCATATGCATTAAATGAGAAATTACCCATTTGGTATATCACTGAAATCTATAACAACATATTGGAAACACAAAGCATTTCTACAGCATTTGATTAAAATTAATTCTGAGTCCACTAACAGCATAATAATATTTAGTGTCAATCATTTTAAAAGTATTTTGTGTCATAGGAGAAGAAAGCTATTATCAAGTCTAGAAATTGGTGGAAGTGTCAAGCAAAAAAAAATAATCTGTCATACTGCTGCTAATACTGATTAAGATCTAGACACCTTCTTCTTTCACACACAACAACAGATAGGAGCTGAAGTGTATGCATTTGGGACCAATGAAAGCTGCAGACTTTGACTCCTAAAGATCATGTAATTGGATACTGCAGTTGTATCCTTTTGTTTGATCCCATTCTTTCCTTTATTCTTTATTGTGAGGGTGGTGAGGCACTGGAACAGGTTGCCCAAAGAAGTGGCAAATGCTCCATGCCTGACAGTGTTGAAGGCCAGATTGGACAAAGCCTTGGGTCACGTGGTCTGGTGCAAGGTGTCTGTACCTATGGCAGGGGTGTTGGAACTAGATGATCTTAAGATCCCTTTCAACCCTAACTATTCTATGACTCTATCTCTCTTTATCATATTGCTATATATCCTTTCTTTTCTTCATTCTAAGTTCATAGATTAGTCCTGTTTTATGTCCCAGAAACTTTTCCTAGTGACACAAATATCTCAGCCTGTGGCATGTCTCCCATCCACCTTACTAACACCTTATCAAGGCATTGTTAACCAGAACATTTTCCATCTAGTGTTGCTTTCTTCTTTGCCTGTGCAGAATCTAAGCCTGCTTCCTGGCTGCTGTATTGCAGCACTGTCTGTCTGCTGGGACAATAAAAGGCTGAGTTTCATCATGCCGGAGTACTGGCAGCTTTCCAAAACAATCTCAAATGCATTTTAAAATGATTTTTAGATGTTTCTTGTGAGGCTTTTGGAGACAATGGGCAATTACTGAAACAAATTTCTGTGAATCTTGTGAGAAATAAAGTTCTTCATGTGGTTTTTACTCATCTATCAAAATACAGCTTCAATAATATTGTACAAAATTTTTCCCTGTACACCGTTGCCCTCTCTCGCCTGCATGCCTTATCCAAGATCCATCAGAAAGAAATCATCTTTAGAGATTTTTCTTGTTTACCTAGATTAATTCTTATTACTTAATATTAAATGTTATTTTGTTAAAAAACATTTAAAATACCATCACTTTTTAATTTGTGTCTTTATTGCTGCTAAACAGACTTTAATAAGGTATTACAAATTGTTCCAGAGAAGTATAACACAGCATATCTCAAATACAAAACATATATTTTAACCTCTTATTGCAGTTATGGAAACTACCACACAAAATAGGAGACCAGGTAGCTACTGATTGTTTAAAACACTGTTGCAATACAATGTGTTTTCCAGATAAGAAAAGTCAGAATATTTTAAAGATGTATTATTAATCTGTTTTCATTTGCATTGTAGTGTCTTACACTGCATATTCATCTCAACTCCATTCTTTTATGCCCTTTCATTTTCAGCCTTAGTTTAGGCTTGCTGGTTTGCAAGATCCATTTAATCTCACAGTGTGTGGGGTTGAGTAGGTTGATATTGTTTTTTTTTTTTGCTGTTGCATCAGTTTTAATTTGTTTGTTGAAGGTTTGGGTTTGTTTTTTTTTGTTGTTGTTCTGTTGTGCATGCATGTGTGTTCAGAGTAATATTATAATGAACATCTGAAATCCTCTTTATCCTCATCCTTTCTCCTCATCCTTCATAATGTTTTCACTTGTTTAATTTTTCCAAACTTTTATTTAGAAAGTTAAACTATTTTTGCCTTTTTTATTTTTTTCTTCACCTCCAGAGGCAAAATAGTGAGAGAGAGAAATAGAATCTGTGAATGATTAGGTAAACACTGATTTTCATTTAGTCAGCATTATGAATAAAGCTATAAATGAATATCTTTTACAAGCAAAAAAGTCCTCCAAATGGTGTTTTGTAGTGAAATAAATCACTTAATCAAATTACATATACTAAACTCTTTTTTGAGTATTAAAATTTGAAGAAGGTTTTTGAGAAGTACTGGTTTAGCTTTTTTTTTTTTTAATTAAGATCCATGTATCAAAATATTTTCTTTAAAATTAATTTATTGACTTCTGGAATTTAATTTTTGAAATATTTTGCTTATAAATGGGTACAAGTTAAAAGACAATTTTTGAAATAGGTAAACCCATGAAATAAACTACTTGAAATTGTAAGCATTTCATAAATATTTGCAAGTCTATTAAAAGTAGCTTTTCATTGTCATTAGTATTTATTTTAAGACGAAGCTTGAGATGATAAAGAAAGCAATACTAGATATAGGCAAGTGTAGATAGTACTGAAAGGCTGTTTGGGGAAGAAAATTAACATCTTTATGTCAGTATCTACAGACCTTAAGAGATAAAGGATTTTTTCCTCCCCACATCAGTGTCTTCAGAGTCACAACAAGAACATGAAAACAAGACAAAATAGATAGAGTCTTTAAGACTGAAGGAATAGTTTTATTAGAAGGTTTCCTAAGAGGCTGAAACACCAGAAACACTGAAAATAAGTTCACATAAAAAACTATGTGCATACATCCCTCTGCATCCCACATCAAAAGGGCTTGTACAATATGTAATTCACTGCAACAGTTTCAGCAATTCCTTATTTTTAGATTTTTAACAGATTTTAAATTTAAATGAAACTTTTTATTTGTAAAATGTGTAATGATCTTAAGAGAATTTATTAATTTTATCACTTTTTGAGATAATTTTTAAACATGCT
Organism: Lathamus discolor; assembly: GCF_037157495.1. Classification (NCBI taxonomy): domain Eukaryota; kingdom Metazoa; phylum Chordata; class Aves; order Psittaciformes; family Psittacidae; genus Lathamus; species Lathamus discolor. Next base: position 13,891,319 of record NC_088884.1, on the reverse strand, counting down.
CAGTTTAGTATGATTCAATCTCCTTCTTAATAGTAATAATTCAAGTTTGTTGAAGTCCTTGATGTTCTATTCATATTTTACATTAGAATAAGAGAAACTGTTCATTATGATTCCCACACGTAAAATTTGATGTTACCAAGGTTACGTGATAATGCTAAATCATTGACCTCAGCAGTGTCGGTTGTTCCTTTTTTAGTAGAATAATATTTATCATGAGCAAATATCTATTATTTAAAAGTTTGTTCCTATGTATTTATCCCCATTGCCATTTATCCCGACATCTTTTTCTCCCTCTATGTTCTCTCCTCCGTTACTTCCTCTCCCACAAAATTTCAGTGATGTTGAAAAATTCATAAACAATGAAATGGTCCCAAGGTTCCCAAGGTTTAATGCCATTTAAAAAAGTTTGTGATTTTAAGCAAAGGAGGCCTCCAAAGGAGGCCAAGCGAACAAATCCCAAGGAAATTCAATAGAATTGGGCACTTCATCATCATTCTTTAACAACTCCAGCATTAGTTACAAGGAATTCCAAATCTTGCTGAATTAAAATGCAAATAATTGTGCAGCAGTTGTTAACTTATCTAATTAACATTATAAAGAATATTTCTGATAACGCATTTTCACAAGTTCAATGACTAAACATATGTCATTCAAATTATTATATATATTCATTATATTCTTATATCCTGGTTTATGTTTTAAAAAGCCATCACAAAATTTTACCCCAAACTGCTCTTTCAAAAGCATCTTATATTCTGCTCATATTGAGATTATACCAGTTACATTTGAACATTCTAATATTACCTATTCATCAAGCTCTCCAATAAAGTGAACTGTCTCTGCATTAAATCTTAGCCATTTTTCAGCACACAAAACCAGAATATTAGTTCTGGAAACCTGAAAAAAAAAAAGCCAAACCAAATATCAAACTCTATGTCCTGTGTTATTTAAAAAAGATCTTTCTGTATGCATTTACTCCTCTTAATCTGAAGGAAAAGCTATAGTGCTTTTTTTCCTTGGAGCAACAATATGATCCTGTTAGAAGAGCTGGCCCCAAGTAAGTTTACTATTTTCACTGGGTTTCACAATGAAATAAAGAAGACTTTCAGCAGTGGTCAGCCCCATGTCTGAATCTGTAACAAATATAAAGAAGTTATACAGAGCTTAGAGGTGAAGGAAGGAAGTTTGAGTCAAGAGCTAAAAATACCAATTTAGTCCAGCTGAAGCATGTGAAGCAAGCATATCAAATATGTGAAGAGCACTCAGCCCCAGTACTAAAACTCACCAGGCAAGAGGTTGACTAGAGGAAACATAACTCAGCAATGGGAAGAAGGTGTGCTAGGGCAGAGAACTGAAACAAGCAGAAGTTATAAAGAGAGCCCTGAATGTCAGATGTATTTCAAAGTAAAAAGTCAGCCATTAGTCAAGAAAAAACACAAAGAAGCTAATATGTAGAATACAGCATGTACATTGCTGCGGTGTCAAGATGCTCCTGTGAGCATCCTAGTAACTGTCAAAATACTTTTGACAATTATTGGGCCAAGTTACTAGTCCAGAGTTATGAGAATGATCACAACAAAATATCAGCCTGTGTTGAACATCACAAAGAGCAGGCTATTCAGTGTTCTTTGAAGGAAGATTATCCCTAGGAATGGACTGAATACATGTAAACAATCATCCAGTTTAAAGATGGAATGAAGACTACAGACCCTTCTTGGTGAGGACAACGGAGAAATCTTGCTGAAACACATCCAAAATGAGCTATATTACCTATGCAAAAAAGAAGGGAGAACAACGAAGTTACCCCTTCAGTAGCTTCGTGGAGATCATATTTTATCAGGCAATATATAGGGCTATATAAAAATATCTGGAAGAAAAAAAAGATACATATAAAGAATAAAGACACAGCACACATAGTAAAAATAATATCAATGAACAGCTTTTTAAGCAAACACTATTTTGTTTTTTTTCTCTTGTTTAATTTTTTTGTTGCTGAATATGGTTTCTGAAAAGAAATATATATATAAAAGACAAATTCTTGCAAAGACAGAGAAATAAATGGATGTCAAAAGTGGTGATATACCACACGACGTCAGACAAAAAAATGAAAAGTTGTTTGGTTTATTCTATGAACTGAGATGAAATTCTAAATCTACCTATTTCAATGGATAACAAAGGCATAATAAAATTGTCTTTAAAGTGTCTAAAATTGCATGAAGTCCACCTTTCAGTTTTGCATAACATGTTTTTTACCATTCCAGCGAACAGAACTATATCAATTTGTCAATGCCCTCTGGTGCACATTGAAACTCAGTTATTTTTGTATTTAAAAATGTCTTTTTTCAGAAATAATTATGTTGATCTATCAGTCATAAAGATCATAAAGTCAGATGTTATTAAGCCTTACAATAATACAAAGGAATATATGTGAACTGATGTGTCTTTTTTCTATTCGTAGAATACGTCTTGTAAAGAAGATTGAACATTTCTAAGTGGAAGGGAACATATGCTCCCACATCCATTTCTATTAACTGTTATCCTCTTTAAATGCAAAAATTGGCTCTGGCTTTTATGGAAGTGGGTGCATTAATTGAAGCATAAAAATTCACCCTCAGAGACTGATATTAGAATTTAAATCCACTAACAACATATTTATCAGAACTGATCTAAAATTACAGTTTCACTTCCTTTCATTTTCTTTAGGTTTTAATTGTCCATGTGAACAGTGGCTTGAAGTTGTGATTGATTACTTATATAGCCTAACCACTTAAAGAACTATAAAATAGGGAACGGGCATTGTAATTACATGGTTTCAACTGCAGGTATTAGTATTCAAGAAGAGTGATTTTTCAAAGAGGGATTGAGCCTCACAACCATGAATTAGGAGTCTTTCTCAGCATAACTGACATGGTAACTGTCAGTACCAGTCTTGAAAACCACAACAGCTTTAAAATACCCTAGCTGTAATTGTGAAAATTTGGCTGAGTGTCAATTGTTCGATGGCTATATCTAGATTCATATCCATATGTTGTTTATTTTGTATTAGAAAAACATTAAAAGTCTTGACAGTTATAAGCTACAAATTTACTTACTTACATTTATTTTTAAGTGTCTGAGGCAGAAACCAATCTCTTTCAACGTGCTTGAATACTATCTTTTAAAGATGACATAGATCACCCCTGCAAATACTTTATATTATCTCTGCAGAAATTACATGCAATTATATTGTTGTTACTGCATTTTATTTCCTAAGAACCTTGAGATATTATGGGTCTCATGTATATGACCTGAAAGTTTATAACATGGAATGTAAACAAAATTTTATCCCAGGATGAAGGAAGCTTTGCCTGGACAGAAACAAGGAAAGAAAATCTTTTAAGGGTCATCATGCTTTCTTGTTTCCTGACCCACCAAAAGGCTGGAGATATACTAAACATATTGTTTGCACAAGAGGAAAGACCTGAAATTCTTACAAAAATCTTTCCTCAGAACCCTCTCTAATATTCCAGGTTAACACTGTAACTGTATTCTTAATGAAATTATATATAATTATATAATGGCATATAGCTCTATTGTTAACAATTCTGCAGGGGAATTGGGCAGAATCCCTGTTTGTTCCAGGTACAGATCTGATCCCAGAGCAATGAGAATTTTTGGAAATGGTCCCTGGATCCCAGCAGAAGCAGTTGCATCCCCAGCAACATTGACAAGCATCCAGCTGGCAAATGAGTGCATTTCTTCTGTTGCAGAATTTTCTTTTCCTTCCTAAATGTCCCTTGACTAGGCCTGGTAGAAGCCTGGCTTCTAACACTGGCCTATATTTAGGTCACCCATAGTTTTCCAGTCTACCAGAACAATGTAGCCAGGAGGAAAGAGGACAGACTGCCTGGTAAAACAGCTCTGGATTTGTTTGTATTGTTTACAGTCTGCGAATATTAGACATACTAATTAATAATGCTTTGCATTGATACAGCTCATTTGTTTAAAGTGATTTATGTGTATTGATTGACACAACCTCATGCTAGATCTTCAATATAGACTAGCACTACATCTGTAAAACAATACAGAAACAGCAGTGACTTCAGTCTTCTGTTACCTGTGGAATAAAATCTGACATTCATAGGAAAGTTTTACCATAGATGTTATTTTTTAACACCAATAAAACTGTAATTCACAGGTGTAAATTAAAATCACTGTGTTGTAATCCTCTTTCTTACCTCTAAAATTAATGTGAGCACAACAAATAAATACATAATTCTGACAGCAAAATAGTGATTATGAGGAAGTACGGTGTTAAAGCAAATGATCTGCCTTTTCAGCATTCCAAAACAGTAGAATGGAACAACAAATATTTCAAGCTTTTCTTCATTGAAAAACTACATACACGCATACATACAAACAGAGGTATGTATACACATGAGTACATGTGTGTATTTGTTCCTCTAAAAATGGAACTTTCTCCTTAATTTTTCTGGCTTGTCCTGTTATAAAGGTCTTTTGGTCTGTGGAACTCTGAGAACCTTGATATATTTGCAGATGCATCAACAGAAAACCTCCATTAGCTATCATTTTATATTTACATCAAATGCTGGTGGTCAGAACAGCAAACTTTTCAAGCCAAACCTCACATGCAAGGGAAACATGCTTTTATAAGGTTTGGTTCCAGGCAGAAAAGGAAGATATATTTATCATTTACAATATAACTTTGAATTTCTCTTTGATTACTGATTTTTGTGATAGAATAAAGAGATTATTTTTTTCCAACTGAGACTTCAAGTGCTTGCCGTTTTTTTGATCTTGTTAGATTAGAAAGACCAGAGTTTTCAGACACCTCAAGCCTATGGCAGAACTGACTAGTACGATGAGGGTTTTTTGCTTGATGAAAAGGATTAAACCTACTCTTGCCTAGACATACACAAACAAACTGCTTTACACACTCTGCTCATACGTATTGTTAAAACCCAGAGAGTTAAAGCTAAGACCATAGTACAATTAATGCTTTTAGAGTCAATAATTTCAAAACTAGGAACCAGCTATGTTTTTCTAGTAAAAAGTTAACATTAAATTGAAAGAATAATACTATTTGTTTTATTTTATACAATGATGTTGTTTAGCTATCTGTTCATATGAAAGGTAAGGCTCAGTGCATGAAAATAAAAATGAATGCATAGATCTTGTGGTATCATTGTGAAAGGAAGAAAAAACACTTGAAAAATTTCTTATTAATTTTATTAAGTCTGGAAAAAAACAGTGACAGAAGAGTTAAAATTACTCCCCATCAACAACCTTTCTCCTAAGAAACCAAATTAACTGTAAATCTGAGAGAGAAATGCAAAGAAGGGATCTGAATTCCAAATGAACATCAAGCAGAGTATAAAAGAGTGAGTATAAAAGAGTGAGTATAAAAGAGTGAGAAACAGTGGCTACCTGAATAAACATGCATTTCTGTGACAGTGTACTGATTTTGTAAACCTAAGGGTTTAGACATACAGAAAAGCTTAATCCCTACACACTTGCAGAAGTGTGCAACAGCATGTCAGTTGGAACACAGAGCAGTCTTTTTGGTCTAAGCTCAGGACAGGCAGATACAGATAGAGAGTGCAGATACAGAGAGGTGGTCAGGATGCTGGTGATGCCTACAACTATACTTTCATAGAGAATCATGGAATCATAGAATAGTTAGGGTTGGAAAAGACCTTAAGGTCATCTAGTTCCAACCTCCCTGCCATGGGCAGGGACACCTCCCACTAAACCATGTCACCCAAGGCTCTGTCCAACCTGGCCTTGAACACAGCCAGGGATGGAGCATTCACATCTTCCCTGGGCAGCCCATTCAAGTGCCTCACCACACTTAAAGAACTTCCTCCTTGTATCAAATCTAAACTTCCCCTGTTTAAGTTTTAACCCATTACCCCTTGTCCTATCACTACAGTCCCTAATGAAGAGTCCATCAACAGCATCTTTATAAGCCCCCTTCAGATACTGGAAGGCTGCTATGAGGTCTCCACGCAGCCTTCTCTTCTCCAGGCTGAACAGTCCCAACTTCCTCAGCCTATCTTCATACAGGAGGTGCTCCAGTCCCCTGGCCATCCTCGTGGCCCTCCTCTGGACTTGTTCCAGCAGTTCCATGTCCTTTTTATGTTGAGGACACCAGAACTGCACACAATACTCCAAGTGAGGTCTCACAAGAGTAGACGGGCAGGATCACCTCCTTCAACCTGCTGGTCACGCTCCTTTTGATGTAGCCAAGGATATGGTTGGCTTTCTGGGCTGCAAGCACACACTGCCGGCTCATGTTAAGTTTAGGATCTCCACATGTAGCTTCAGAAACTGTCCAAAGGTCAAAAAATGGTTTTCATTGGAAAGGACCACAAAGATCATGTATTTTCAGCTCCCCTGCCACAGGCAGGGACACCTTCCACCAGACCAGGTTGCTCTAAGCCCTGTCCAACCTGGCCTTGAACAGTGCCAGGGATGGGGCAACCACAACTTAGTTTCTTTCCAGGAATCCTTCCAGATCCTTTCCAGTAATCAGAGTTGCTCCAGAAAGGTCCTTGGTATGACTACTTGAAAAACAGTATATGACAGAAAAACAACACACTCTCTAAGGAAACTGTAAAGACTAATAGGAAGTAAACTTAAAACTAAGCCCAAAATAATCTTCTTCAAGCAAATGAGTGGAAAACTGCTAACATGAGTCTTTAAGTGTGGCATCACTCTTTTTGTACCTAGACAAAACTTAAAAAAATTTGCAAAAGCCAGACACACAAATTTTTGACCTTAAAAAGTTTATCCGAAGTCAGCAAAGTAATCTCAAAGGAAAGCAACATTATTTGTATAAGGGCGTTTATTCTGAGCTTAGAAAGCCTTTTGCCCTCAGCATGGTCTCTGAACAACAGAATGTTGTAGCTATCAGCTTGGCTTTTCAGCCTGTGTCATCTCTCTTTCAGGGGAGGCTATCATTTTCTCTTTCTTACCAGGTTGGTTTTCTGAAAACTGTGAGACCCTTTTGATTCACTATTGGCCTTATACACAGAAGATCAAAGGGAAGGAGAGGATATGTTCCATTAATCACGGAGCAGTGGTGTAAGCTCTTGTACACCATGCACACAAACAACAATTACAACAAAACTGAAGGATCAAATTCTCAGCGCCTTCTCTACTTGTTTTGCCCTGTGGTGGCTGAAAGAAAGTATTTTTTGGTTATTTGTTTAATTTTAGTTTTAATTTAATTTAACTGTCATTCCAGAAGCCTTCTCCGGAAAATAGGTTACTGTGGAAGAGCTGCTGGTTTTGTTATTGATTAGTTTAAAGGTATTCTGATACAAAAATTGGATATTCAGTCACCTCAGCTTGCCTATGATGCTCTGGCACATTGCAGGAAGATGTTAAGATGGTATTCAACAGTATTTCTCTTGTTCATACCAAAATTCTTTCCTCTGCAAAGCAATTTATGAAGTATAATTTCCTGATCAAAAAAATATCCCGTGATTCACAGAAAAGCCCATGAGGTTTACTTCAATTTCAGTGATCAAAGGAGGTCAAGAAGGTTCCTTTTAACTCTGCAAGAAGAGTTGCATTGGCTATTGTGCTGCAGCATCAAGTGAATTCTGTTCTTGAGAAGGTTTTAATACCAGTTCTCACTCAAAATATTCTGATCTTCACCTACATGATCATTCAAGTATAGGACTACATGCTGTAATAATGGGGCACAACATAAAATGTAACATGGATTGTCCTGCAAGATATCTGTCACATTTCAAAATAACGCAAGAAAAAGTGATTATCTTAAAAAGATACAAAATCATTAATCTAACTTATTATCGAGGAAAGGTGACACAAAAACATCACCTGAAATCAAGTTTCCATTAGGTTTAGTTATAGAAGTCATTATTTACTTGAGAGAAAGTCCAGTCATTTTTACCACTACTTTTCTGAAATAGTTTCTTATAGAGATGTTCAGATTATATTCTCTGAAATTCAAATATCTGCTAATATGAAAGTACAAATGCCTTCTTACAGGTGTTCTGTTACCCACGGAAATTTAGGTGCATACTTATATAGGTTCCCTTTAAACGAGCGTATGTAAATGAGGCAGAATAAACTGATCTATAGCAGAATTATATGCTTTCTGCAGACTAAGTTTCACTATTTACTAATTTGGGAGAAAAAAAAAAAAACAAAGTTAATTTGGAACAATTATTTCCACTAGCAATCAACTAGTATAAATCTTCAGCAAAGCCATCCAGGAGCAGGAAAAACAATTTATTTGAGTATGTGGGCAGATTCGTTTGATAAAAAGGATAAACCTAATACAAGTATTTGAACAGTAGATTTTTCCTGAGAACAATTTGGCTACTGCTCAGTCTCTTAACAAAAGTAGCTACTAGGTACTATGCTAACAAAATGACAGATTATTTTTCAGTGGTTAAACCACAGTGTGGTATAACAAAGTTAAATTCCAAATCTTTCTTGATTCCCAGCCAGGTCCATGGGACAGGAACTGTCTATCACAGTGGAACTCTGTGCAGCAGCAGGGCTATGACCTCAACAGTTACCCTTTAGGTCAGGCTGGTCTCACTGCAGCATCTCTAACATTCTTCCAGGTTGAAATGGAATTTCATGTCAGGGACCTTCCATGGAAATGGATTTGACTAAGGTAAGAAATACTCCTCTGGGGGATGATCCATGTATTTGAAGAGGCTCCCACATCCAACAGAGAAGGTAGCGGAGGGAATCATACCCAGGAAATTAGGGTCATAAAGTATGAGGGCGAAAATTCACTCTTTTCTGCTCTCTGGTTAGTACTTCTCACATAGCAAGTCCTCTCTGTTGGGTAGGAATAATAAAGGAAATCATAGCTTGACATTTTTTTTCTCATTGGCTAAGCTTCACTAGCACTAACAAAGCCATCTTCAGCTCAAAGTGCAGTATCCTCCAAAAAACTGTGAGTGAACATTCAGCACAGCATGTAGCCAAGGATAGACTGGCAGTGTCATTCAGTGTGTAAAGGGTGCTTTTCAATTTTCTGTTTAAAAAATCTTTTCTGTGATTTTACTATCATGACACTATACGTTCATTACACTAATGTAGCTGTTGCAGACTCCAACTTGGTTTTGTTCCACTGTACTTAACTAGATGTTTTTAGTGTCAGTGGTTTTACAGGAACCAGTTTATCATTTGATAATGTAAATTAGCTCCAACTAAAATGTATTAATTAATATTGGCTTTGAGTGGATTATATGCTACTATCAGGGTAGAATCTGAAAATCTGTTAATGGTTATATATTATGTTAATGAAAATAGTTATTTTTCTTTTCATTTATCTTCACCTATTTTGTAAGTCTAATCATTGTCTCAGAGCCTGCAATCATATATGTAATAATATCCATTTAAAAAATTATGTTTAAAGTGACTCTATAGAAGCATACTCAGAAGACAGTTAAATGCGAATAATCTTTTTCAAAGTACTGACTGAAAAATACATCTGGCAGTATGATTTGAAGATACAATTATGCAACAATTTTCCGGATAAGTCCCAGTCCTCACATCAGAGTAGACACAATAAAGACAGTCTTACTGTTTAACTCAGAGATTATTTTGCCACTCAGATTAATAAATTATCATAGACTTTGACATTATTAGAGATTAGTGTAGTATTTACTGCAATTGAACATGACACGCCTGTAAAACAGTACGGTACTGAAGACTGTATGGCTTTAATTGGCCCTTCTGACAGTTCTGGTTAAAACAAACACGATAATCATAAATGAAAATAGCAACTTGATTTTCATTTGCATCTCCATGAATGTCAACTGTTGTCACTCATCTCTTCTGAGGTACTGAAACTCATTGTTTACAAATACAGTAAGTGTTCTTGTTTCTTACTCTTGTTGAGTCTATCACTCACTTTAAGTGCCCTCTGGAGGCACAACCTCTTCACTTCCTGAAATTACTCTTATAAAACAGTTTTCTGCATTACAGATGTGATCTACAATTGTTTTTATAAGTAGCATTCCTAATGTTTCTCTTTGTATAATGTCTTCAATTTGAAGATCTTATAATAATAATTCAGGCACTGCAATTCATTGTTGAAACAGTGTATTTTTCTTAATTTACAGAAGAAGTCATTTTGCTCAGAAGTCTTTACCTATTAATTTCCCTGGCTAAAATAATATGGTCATAAACATAATTCTTACTCTATTCATTATCCTAATTGAAAAATGTTAAAATTATTTTTTTCCTCCATTGGATCCGCTGAGCTCTGTGTCTGGAATAGTCTTTTTATACAGGCAGGCACACTCAGACTGAAAATCTAAGTAAGAGAAACCTAGCACCTAGTACAAAAGCTTTTAAAAGCCATGAACAATTCTACAGTTCTTCATTTAGTCAGGTGAATTTGACCTCAACGCATCAATGAAGGTAACAACAGGCAGCAACTACTGAATACATACTGTCCAATGACTTCAGCAAGGTATCATTCTTCATTCCACCTGTGAGCTTCCCTTTAATAGGCAGAAAAGATTTATGATTGACAAACAATACATCCAAGCTATGAAATATTATTGTCATTGCAATCCACAATGGCTGTACTGGGAAACAAAGAAATTAACAAAGCAACAACAAAATGCACAATCTAGCAAAGTCAGTACCACTTCATTACAAATCACTAATAGTAATTTTTCTTTTTTCTTTTTTTTTCTACAAAGAGCTAGATTTCCTTAGCAATATCAAAGAATCATTTATTCTCTCATTTGCACATAGATGTCATTAAAGTTCATGGTACTTAATAAGACAGGGAAGACTACAGCCCATTTTCACAGTTACACAAATTGTTCTACTCCAAACCTTGCCTGAGCAGATTACCAGGAAGAAAGGTGGGAAATTAGGGGATATTTTGCAGCTAATCACTGACTATTCATTGGTAGAAGCAGAATTGGTTTATAGAGAAACTAAAATGATACTCTAGCACAAGATGCCAATAGTATTCTTGGTGATATTAATTTCTGGGCTTTGGAGATAAAGTCCTTAATTAATTCATTTAAAATATATCTTGCAAAAGAGTCTTAATTAGATTAAATCATTATTTCAGGAAGCAATTTGCCAAATTACACAAAGCTAATTAGGATTGTCAGGAAATAGGCCTATACACCAGTTTATAACCAATGTGGGTAGTCTGTCATCTGTAACTATCACTTTGCCAGTAGGAACAGCATTTTATTGGAATTTGTTAAAGGCTTTGCAAAAAGCAAGTTAAAATAGTCTCCCTAGTGCAATGAGAATTGTTTAATTTATTTATAATAATGAATCATTCAAAAAATACCTGCTAAAAATATGATCAAGTGACATTGCAGAAAAAATGTGATGCTTGAAACATCTTTTTTGCCCTTTTATTCTAATGAAAAGACAAAACAGAATTAATTTGTCCTATTAAATATGCCTTTAACATTAATGGTAGCCATTAAGTTGTAAGACAGGATAGAAAGTTTTCAAATTCATATTTGTTTGCACACATTTTAACAACTTGAAATTAATTTTATGATTTTTAACTTTTCAGTAAGCTAGAACTGTTCTATTTCTACAGCAGGACTAGTGCATTATTAAACAATTATTAATTAATAGTGCCTCATCAGAAACAGTATGCTGTTCAATGAAATTTAATAATTTCCTTTTATTTCATTTGTAAAAGACCAAAGCAAAATATATTTATCACTAGATATTAAAAATTAGATTATTAAGCATTAAAAAAAGACATGGTAGTATCTTACCCAGAACTATCTGATGATATTCTCATAACAAAAAAAAAAAAATCACAAATCATCTAGTTCAGAATTTAAACAAATTAAATTTTTCTTACTTGGCCTTGAACACCGCCAGGGATGGAGCACTCACAACCTCCATGGGCAACCAATTCCAGTGTCTCACCACCCTAATAGGAAAGAATTTCCTCCTTATCTCCAATCTAAACTTCCCCTGTTTAAGTTTTAACCCGTTACCCCTTGTCCCGTCACTACGGTCCCTGATGAAGAGTCCCTCCCCAGCATCCCTATGGCCCCCCTTCAGACACTGGAAGGCTGCTATGAGGTCTCCACGCAGCCTTCTCTTCTCCAGGCTGAACAGCCCCAACTTCCTCAGCCTGTCTTCATACAGGAGGTGCTCCAGTCCCCTGATCATCCTCGTGGGCCTCCTCTGGACTTGTTCCAGCAGTTCCATGTCCTTTTTATGTTGAGGTCACCAGAACTGCACACAATACTCCAGGTGAGGTCTCACAAGAGCAGAGGAGAGGGGCAGGATCACCTCCTTCGACCTGCTGGTCACGCTCCTTTTGATGCAGCCAAGGATACGGTTGGCTTTCTGGGCTGCGAGCGCACACTGAAGCCGGCTCATGTTCATTTTCTCATCGACCAGCACCCCCAAGTCCTTCTCCGCAGGGCCGCTCTGAATCTCTTCTTTGCCCAGTCTGTAGCTGTGCCTGGGATTGCTCTGACCCAGGTGTAGAACCTTGCACTTGTCGTGGTTGAACTTCATAAGGTTGGCATCAGCCCACCTCACAAGCGTGTCAAGGTCCCTCTGGATGGCATCCCTTCCCTCCAGCATATCAACCGGACCACACAGCTTGGTGTCATCTGCAAACTTGCTGAGGGCGCATTCAATCCCACTGTCCATGTCAGCGACGAAGATGTTAAACAAGACCGGTCCCAACACTGATCCCTGAGGGACACCACTCGTTACCAGTCTCCAGCCGGACATCGAGCCATTGACCACAACTCTTTGTGTGCGGCCAGCCAGCCAGTTCTTTATCCACTGAGTGGTCCATCCATCAAATTGACATCTCTCCAATTTAGAGAGAAGGATGTCATGTGGGACAGTGTCAAACGCTTTGCACAAGTCCAGGGAGATGACATCAACTGCTTTACCCTTGTCTGTCAGTTCTGTAGCCCCATCATAGAAGGCCACCAAATTGGTCAGGCAGGATTTCCCCTTAGTGAAGCCATGCTGGCTGTCACCAAGCACCTTGTTGTTTTTCATGTGCCTTAGCATGTTGTCCATGAGAATGTGCTCCAAGATTTTGCCAGGCACAGATGTGAGACTGACTGGTCTGTAATTGCCTGGGTCTTCCATTTTCCCCTTCTAGAAAATGGGGGTTATATTTCCCTTTTTCCAGTTGTCGGGAGCTTCACCTGACTGCCATGACTTTTCAAATACAATGGCCAGTGGCTTAGCAACTTCATTCGCCAGCTCCTTCAGGACCCGCAGATGGATTCCATCAGGTCCCACGGACTTGTGTGCGTTCAGATTTTGAAGATGGTCTCGAACCAGATCCTCTCCTACAGTGGGCCCAAGGTCTTCATTCTCACAGTCCCTGCGTCCGCCTTCTGAGACCTGGATGGTGCAGTCAGAGCCTTTGCCAGTGAAGACCGAGACGAAGAAGTCATTCAGAACCTCAGCCTTCTCCAAATCCTGTGTAGCCAGTTCTCCCGAAAGCTTCCTCAGGGGGCCTATTTTGTCCCTAGTCTGTTTTTTGTTTGCTACATACCTGTAGAATCCCTTCCTATTACCCTTAACATCCCTGGCTGGGTTTAATTCTAGCTGGGCCTTAGCCTTCCTAACCTGGTCCCTAGCTTCCCGGACAACATCCCTGTACTCTACCCAGGCCGCCTGTCCTTGCTTCCATTTTTTATAAGCCTCTTTTTTCCTTTGAATTTTCCTCAACAGCTCCTTATCCATCCAAGGAGGTCTCCTGGCCCTCCTGCTGCACTTCCTTCTAGCTGGGATGCAGCACTCCTGAGCTTGTAGCAGGTGATCCTTGAATATCAACCAACAGTCTTGGGCCCCCCTGCCCTCCAGGGCTATATCCCATGGAACCTTACTAAGCAGGATCCTGAAGCGGCCAAAGTCTGCTCTTTTGAAAGGCAGTTTAATAGATAAAGGAAGAGCTGTATGTTCAAGCATACCAATATTAGGAATTCATTCACTACTTTGTATCATCAGACTGACATTTAACCATCTCCAGGAAAGTAGGGTTTCATCACTTACTTGGGAAGATAAACACATAACTCCAAACATTGCCCCATCTTCCTTCTCGCCCACCTTTTATTGTGAAGCATGGTGTCATACATTCGGTTGGGGTCAGCTGTGTCAGCTGTGTCCCCTCAAACCTCTTGCCCACCCCCAGGCTACTTTCTGGCGGGGGCAGTGCAAAAAAGAGAAAAGGCTTTGACTCTGTAAGCACTGCTCAGCAATAGCTAAAACATTCCCCTGTTATCAAATGGTTTCAGCTGCAAGCTACTATGAAGAAAATTAACTATACCATGAAATTTATTATCCCAGCCAAAACTAATACAATACTGTATATTTCATACTGACCCATATGAATAACAAGATTTTTGTGAAGTGATTGTGATAGGAGGAGAAAAGGGGGCAGGGGGTGAGGAAACAAAAAACAAAAAGTTGTTTCATCCACTTTACACTCACACTTTATCTTGTAGAAGGATTTGCCACACTTTTTGCTTTTTAAATCTCAAATTATATCCTCTGGTGACCCAAGCTTGTTTTGCAATTAAAAGTCTATTAAAATGTCATTGCTGGGCAATAGCCCTTCTCACCTTTCCTCTCGTAATAGCATAGCAGACTGAAGAATGTTTTCACAGCTCTGCAAGGTGGATCCTTCGCACTTAATGCATACCCTACTAATAATACTGAAACACAAAATTCCTCCATATCCACAAAAATACAGGCAAAAGACACAAAAGCTTCTAAATAATCACTATCAGGAATGCTGCAGTCTTAGCTGGACTACATATTCTACAAGAACAAATGTATTCCTAGTGAAATGGTACAGAACATTTCCCTTTGAAAAATAGTAAAAATAATGGTTTCAGATATGACTATAGAAAACATATTTTCATATTATTAACAGTTCTGCTAGTACTTATTTCCATTAAATGTTACAACAACTTAATGCATTTTAATGGTTCAGTGTGAGGTCTCCCTGATCATGGGAGGGGGCTTGGAACTTGATGATCTTAAGGTCCTTTCCAACCCTAACTATTCCATGATTTAGTGAAGTAACAATATTTCACTTGCTCATACAAGCCATCTGAAATATTCAGAACTTTCTGATTCCATAATATTATAGTCCGTGTTGCCCTAATGTTAGTACCAAATCAGAAAAATCATTAGAGAAAAAAGCTCTTATTGTGCATTTTTTAGGACCCAGGAAAGTTGAAAAATAAATAAATAAATTTCGATATTACTGCAATATTTGTAACACGTCTTAAAAAACCAAGACCCCCAAAGTTTTAAGTAAGCAATGTAGGTGTTCAGTACTGATAACAGAAAATATAAAAAGTATGTTTTGTAGAATATGAAACTGCAAAATCAGGTATGGCTGACAAATCATAATGTACAAGCCTAATCATATGAGTCATAAAAGATATAGCTTCCACAAAGCAAGTATGGATCACTGTAGTGGGCTTTCTGTTGAGAATAAAAACCTTGCATGATTCCCCAGTAATTATACATTTTGTCTGCTACCATATTAGTTATTAATAGTATATCTAGATCACCATGTATCAGTTAAATGGTGACAATCTGGAATGACCTTGAAACCAAAGTCTTTTCCTAATTAAGGATGACAAATTCTGTATTTCTAGTGCATTCACCTCTCTCATGTTTATATCTGATTCAAAAAAAGCCCCACAAGCTCAAAAAAAACAACACCAAAACCACAGAAAAACAAAACCAAAACCCACTTCTGCCATGGTGAAATCTCCTGGGATTTTTTGCTTTACTTGAAAGTATTATGAGTCTGGCTGGTTCACTTAATGCTTTTGGCTCTCTAGTTACATATCACAGCAGTGGTTTCTTTACTTAGTTGAATAGGTGTGACCTGTCCAATAAACGGAGCTGATTAGTACATAGCCGCATTTTCCTCTGGGCACTTTTCAACGTGTAGTGAATTATTGCAGTGTGTCATGTCTCAAAGTAAAGTTCAGTTACTGCAGTAAATGTCAGCCGTCTTTTCTAAACATTGCAATTTCATTTTATATCAGCCTCCTTAGCAGCAAAATCATTAATGGCATTCAAAGTCAGAGTTTGGTGGTGAGTAAAACTTAACTATGAGCATTGTCAGGTAAATTCCAGTCACGGACTCAATGGTAGCATGCAAAGCAACCGCTGATTTTCAAAGGCTAGAAAGAAGTCTTCTGAGCTGAAGAAACTACTTCCATCAAGTGCTGATTTTCATTAAATGTCCGATTTCCAGGAAAGGTTTAATATGGACAATCAAGCATTTTCCAAACGGGTATTTTTGTACCAAATATACTATTTTTCATCCTTGGGCCAAAGGAACTCTGAACTATCAACCCAAGTCCATACATCTAAGTGCAGTAAGAGTTGTCTTGCTATTTATCTGTTCTTCAACCTATTCTAGTTGCACTAGGTCATGCATTAGAGGCACACAATGGAGCACACTGTAAGACTACATTGTGACAACGTAGTTTATGCTATTTTTCCTTATTATTATTCTGCTTGTAATTTTATTCTCTCCCATTTCTATTCTCCCACCTACTTGTCTCAAGTAAATTGCTTCTCTGTGTATTCATTCAATGGGTTATGTTGAATAAGAACTTTTTGGAGACAGCTTTATAGAGGAAGGAAGAGCTGATCATTAATTATGTTAATTGTAGGGCATTCAGCACTTTCAGTATGCTCAGGCTTCTGGAGACATCTAGTGAATATTTAGATACAGAGTACACTCACTACTGGCATTGATGTTAACACTTCTACAACCGCTTTTCTGCACCTGCCTAGTGTAGTCAGACTTGATGCCTACCCTTTCAAAACCATAATTTGAGGGTAAGTATGGGTATGGCTCAGCCTACCTGATCTATTCTTGGTAATCAGTCACATGTCAGAAGTATCAGCAAATTCTTGTGCTGTGCAGTGGGACACCCATGATTTAGTTCTCGGAACATTAACTAGAAAATCAAAGAACCCAGGTTTCTCACTTCTGTTATATATTTGACAATATGACCTTGAAACATTTACCCTTATTTTTTATTTTACTTTGAGATCAGCAGAGAAATAGCACCATCAAAGCACTGTTATTAATTAAAAAGTCAAAGGTTATTCAATGTTTTGTTTAAGCTCTTCAGTGGTGAAATACACATCTTACTAATTTTTCATGTGCAATACTGGTTTTGTACTCCCACCAGCTCCTTTGTTACAGTGCATTACGGCATTAATATAATTTCAGAGAATTGCAGTTATCCTATGTGTAATTGACTCCAGAACACAAAATTAATCATTTCACAGGCCATGTTCATTTTATTTCTCCCTCTCTCTCTTGAGTATAATTATGTCTTTATACTGGATAGACACACAATTTATTAAAATTAAGATATTAATTACTTTATCTGATTTCTTTAAGATCAGATATGGCATTTACCATAGGACAGCCTAATAAGATCAAGGCAGATAATTATGAATCTTTAATCTGTATTGTTTGCTGGTTTCACTTTTAGATTATCAATAGACAAGAGTATTGTGTCTTCATTTTTAGAGCATGCTTCATGAATTATGAAAAATTTCAGAGTTCTGCTTTAGGCAGTAAAAGTTCTCAATGTCATCCCAATCTTGTGTTCTTGAATGTACAATGCACTTGGTTTCAGCCAATAGATAGGTGAGAGATGATGGCAGGGCACATTCTCATGAAGCACCCAGATCACTAATTATGTGCATGAGACTGAGTAATAAGTTAGGAATTAATTAACATTTTATTATTTTTAAATTGATTGTCATTGCTAAATGATATTATGTCAATAAAATTTTTACCTAATTATAAAATTGATGCAATTATTTTTAACATTAAATCTATTCCTAAAGAAGCTTCTTTACATAAGAAACTATTTGGGATGATAAAGTTACATACTGTATCTGTCATTAATTCAATCCAGAAATCCTTATTTAAATTAAAAATGCACCTTTTTTTTTCAGCAAGAAGTGTGCATAAATCTTTGTAATGCTGATCCAAATAGAGTGGAAAACCCTCAGCTCTCTTTGCATGGAATATTGCCACTGCATTAGGAAAAAAACCAACAACAAAAAAAAAACCCAAACAACAAAAAACCAAAAACGTGATACACCTTATTCCCAGTAAAGAAGCTAATTCAAGAAAGGAAGTTTGGACAACTAATTCTATTTGACCTACCCTGCTTTTCAATCCCTCACCATCTAGGCTGCTGTGTACAGGGAAAATGTCTTCTTGGTTCTCAGTTTCTCCAAAACTTTCTTCTACATTAGAGCAGAAATAAGCTGTGATACAAGATGCAGAATAAACAGCATATGAATAAAAATGAAATAAGAAGAGTAAACTAATATAATTTACTTTGCTCAGGAAGTGATTGACTGATGCTCATTTGGGATGAAAACCTTCATTTCACTCAGAATCTGCAGGTCAATGAAAATCCATTTCTGAACCTGTAAGCCCTCTTCCATGAATTCAAAATAATTCAGAAACTGTTCTTCCAGATGAATTTAATAAATATGAAAAGACCTTCACCAATCTTCAGAATGCTACTGGATCATTACTGGACAGCTATTAAATAATACATTATACGGTAATAATACTCATTTTCCCATAGCTTTGAAATAGATCTGCTGCAGTTTGCTAGTGTCTTCAAATGTAAGATTGAGCCTGAAGGTGAGCTGTCTATATAATTTTCAAATGATGGGATAATTTAAGCTACAATGCTGCTAAAGTTAAAATTATGTATTCACCCTGCATGACACACTGGTATTCATTCATCACCCAGCCTGACTGAATGGTCAATTTTCATTTGTGGTTTCAGGAGCCTTTTATATAGTAATATCTATACAAAGATCTGCATGCAGAGAATTACTGACATAAGACTAGAGAAACCTGCATATGAAAATAGATAAACATGTTATACCTGTGTATCTATCACATAATTTGCATATACAGGTGTAGTCCTTTTCCTTTCAATATATGTATATCTGTTGAAAAACTTTTGCACTCTGCTCTGAGGTTCACATTCTTAAAATATCTGTGCTACCTATGTTTATGACTTATATTTATTCCCTCTTAGCAGTAGAAGCACTTTAGAATCCTCTCTATCTTACTCAAGTTCTAACACCATGTTCTGTTATGTTATACAGTTTTCTAAACTGTGATCTAGTGAGATCTTTTTCTTAATGCAATGAAAGCAGAGCGGGCTCCAAATATCAGCTTCAGTTATACACTTTCTTTACCACCTTCTAGTCATACATTTTGCCCCAGTTGAAAGCTCTGTAGTTCAGCCAGCGATCCCTCCATTTTCTGTTCTGTCCCTCTGTTCTGGTGTACCTTGCCTTCAGCCACTTTCCTGAATAGATCTTTTAACAAGCTTTGTTCATGGTTTCTCTTGTTCATGTTTATTTTCTGTTTATGCTTTTTCTTTAGATTTTTGGCAACTAGAGAGACTAGAAATACAAGCCTTGCAGCCTGAAGTTCCAGGAGATAACAACTGATTCCCGTGCATAAGTACACAGAGAGGGAAACAGCCATAGCTTTGCTTCATAAACAGGGACTTTATATGTAATAATTTACTGGAGTTCTAATGAGAAAGGCATGAGTTCTCTGGCCAGAGAATAAACAGTAGGAGAGAAAGACATTTCTCGTGACTCTGCAAACTGGACCTTCTCAATTTGGCCACTTGTTTTGAAATATTTAGTTTTGGAAGACCGGATTTGTTGTTTCTGGTGCCTTCAAAATGGCTCTACTAAGAAACCAGGAAGTAGTAAGTGTCATGGTTAACTTTGTCTAACTCACTGGTGAGGAAAAGGCTGAGGTACTTAATGCTGCCTTTGCCTCAGTCCTTAATAGTCACACCAGCCATCCTCAGGATACTCAGTTCCCTGAGTTGGATGTCAGAGATGGGAAGCAGATTGAAGTCTCCATAATTCAGGAAGAAATGGTTAGTGACCTTCTGCTCCACATAGACATACACAAGTCTGTGGGTCTGGATGGGTTACACCCAAGAATGCTGAAGGAGCTGGCAGAGCAGCTTGCTAAGCCACTCTCCATCATTTGTCACCAGTTCTGGTCTAGCGGGCAGGTCCCAGAGCACTGGAGGCTGGCCAACTTGATGCCTCTCTACAAAAAGGGAAGACCCTGGAAGGAAGACCCCAGAAACTACAGCCCTGTTAGCCTGATCCCAGTGCCAGGGAAGGTCATGGATTAGGTAATCCTGAGTGAGATCATAAAACATGTGTGGGAAAATGTAGGGATCAGGCCCAGTCAGTATGGGTTCATGAAGTACAGGTCCTGCTTGACCAACTGGATCTCCGTCTACATACAATAAGGTGACCCACCTGGTTCATGAGGCTGTGTGCATGGTCTACTTGGACTTAAGTAAAGCATCTCTCACTGTCTCCCACAGCGTTCTCCTGGAGAAATTGGCTGTTCATGGCCTGGATAGGTGGATTCTTACCTGGGCTGGATGAAAGGTAAATGCTATCACATCTAGTTGGCAACAGGTGAGTGGTGTCCCTCAGGCCTCAGTGTTAGGTCCAGAATTGCTTAGTATCTTCGTTGATGAGGGGATGGAGTGAACCCCGAGTAAATTTGCAGATGGCACCAAGTTGGGTGGGAGTGTTGATCTGATGAAGGATAGGAAGGCTCTGCAGAGGGATCTCAACACACTGGATCAATGGGCTGTGGCCAATGGTTCGAGGTTCAACAAGGCAAAGTGCTGGTTCCTGCATCCGGACCACAACAACCCCATGCACCACTACAGGCTTGGGGAAGAATGGTTAGAAAGCTGCTTAGTGGAAAAGGACCTGGGGGTGCTGAGAGATGGCTGCTGAACATGAGCCAGCTTATGCCCAGGCAGCCAAGAAGGCCAACAGCATCCTTGCCTGTATCAGAAATAGTGTGGCCAGCAGGGCCAAGGCAGTGATCATCCTCCTGTACTCAGCATTGGTGAGGCTGCATCTGGAATCCTGTGTTCAGTTCTGGGCCCCTCACTACAAGAAAGACATTGAGGTGCTGGAGGTGGTCAAGAGAAAGTCAATGAAGCTAGTGAAAGGTCTACAGAATAAGTCTTATGAGGAATGGCTGAGGGAACTGGGGGGATTTAGTCTGGAGAAGAGGAGGTTCAGGGGGGACCTTATCACTCTCTAAAACTACCTGAAGGGAAAATGGAGCAAAGAGGTGGCTGGTGACAGCTTAGTAGAGCTGGTGGAGAACAGCTAGTGACAGCTTAGAGGTAGCTTAGTGACAGCTAACAAGTTATAGGACAAAAGGAAACGGCCTCAGGTTGCACTGAGGGAGGTTTAGGTTGGATATTATGAAAAATTTCACAGAGAGGGTGATCAGGTGTTGGAATAGCCTATAAGGATGCTGGGGAGGGACTTTTCATTTAGGAAAGGTAGTGATAGGACAAAAGGTAATGGGTTAAAACTTAAACAGGGGAAGTTTAGATTGGATATAAGGAGGAAGTTCTTTACTGTCAGGGTGGTGAGGCACTGGAATAGGTTGCCCAGGAAAGTTGTGAATGCTCCATCCCTGGTGGTGTTCAAGGCCAGGTTGGACAGAACCTTGGGTGGTATGGTTTAGTGTGAGGTGTGTGTGCCCATGGCAGGGGGGTTGGAGATAGATGATCTTAAGGTCTTTTCCAACTCTAACTATTCTATGATTGTATGATTTTATGATTCACGGGAAAGTGGTGGAATCACCGTCCCTGTAAGTGTTCAAAAAACGTGTAGATGAGGTCCTCAGTAATATGCTTTAGTGGTGGTCTTGGCAGTCCTGGGGTAATAGTTGGACTTGATCTCAAAAGTCTTTTCCAATCTAGCTGATTCTATGATTCTATGATATGTAAAAGGAAAAAATATCTTAAACTTGGAAACTCAATTTACCCGGCTTACTGCAGGGATGTTGGTCTAGATAACCTTTAAAAGGTACCTTCCAACCCAATCTATTCTATAATTCTATGTTTCTATGATTTTTTTTGCATTTCACTTGGCTAGTGAGTTGAAGCATGAACTCTGAGCTGCACATGGGGCAGGCAGGGCAGAAACTTATTGGCCAAGTCCTGTCCTACAGCCAGAGGCTCTGCCCTGCCTGCCCCTGGCAAGGAATTGATGGCCCCTGGCAGGGCAGAAACAGGATCCTGGGCCATGGACAGGTAAGGCGAGAGGCCTTGGAAAAGATTGAGCACAACCAGGAAAGACTCTGAATAACGTCAGGAAGCTGACATTTTAGAGCAATTTCTGTTTGTTTTCTTTATTTTGCCTGTAATCATGACCCATAGTGGTCTGAGTACAGACAGTCTATTTCTTGTCTTGACTCATCAATAAAAATAGAAGTGTCTGCATGCACGGCTCCAACAGACTTCAGGGGGATGTTAGAAGTGGAGAACTGATTCTTGAGTAATGGGTAGAAGCTGATGTTTCATGCAAAATTGCACGTGGCTTTTCTTTCAGCTAAATTACTATGTAAGTTCATTTATTAAGTATGTTAGAAGATTATTTTCTCATTGTTTTCCTGATTTTCCCCCCTGCAGAAAGTGTTCTCTCTTTCTCTTTTTTTTAAACCTATGACTAATACACTCTAAAGTAATGTGCTTTATCTGTACACAACCAGGTCATAATTTTTACAATGTTCAATATTATTTAATACGTATTTACAATGGTTAATAAAAAATAACCAACATGTGCCATTTAGTTGCTTTTCAGAAATTGGGTGTTTAGGTCAGCAGTGTGTAAGTCAGTGATGTTGTAAGGATGACACAATGATGAAGAGATTGATACATGGAAAGGCTCCACAACTCGTTAAAGTTGTAAAGTAGGTATGCTTTATTCAGCCCTGAGGCGCATGGTGGACAGCTCCTCCAAAGGCATGAGCACCTCAGCATCGTTTCCCTCTACATTTATCCTCTAAAGTTATAGATATGCATGAGGTTGCACAACACGCCTATACATATTCATGTTCTATCCCCGCTTCTTATTATAATGAGCTAAAAGGTCCTTTGCGCTTGCACAGTGCTTCTTGGTGGTAGTGGGCGAGGGTCTCAAGATGAAGTAAACGACTCTTCCTCGAGCCTGAACTTTTCACCCCTAGTCGTTACGCATGCTCCCTGGAGGCTTGGTCATTGTCCAAACCGCAGAGCCAATTTCAGCCGGCCTGGGCGTGCAAAGTACAGGAACCAAGTCACGGTCCTTACCTCTTAACAGTAGCCATGGCCTTTACATATTGTTCTATCATACATGGAGAGTACGATAAGCATGAATGAGCAGTAACATTGTTAAGCAAGCGGCTTAACCCTCACCTCCCTGTACACCCTTAGCATCAAGCTCATATTTTCATATTTATTCCACAATCCAATATGCTTCAAAGTGTCTTTTCAATTTTGTTCACTCCTATTTTCATTCACTTAATTTTTGCATAGATAAAAACCTCAGCAGAATGAATACATGTATCATTTGATATCAACATCATGGAAAAGCATATTAAGGCAACATGAAAAATGAGTCATGAATTAGTTAATTGTGAAAAAGTGGCTTTTTGGGTTTCTTACACTGTAAGAATAATAGTGATGTGATCATTCCTAAGACCACAAAACACAATTTCCTTCTTTCTCAGCATTAGCTGCCAGATCATCTTTAAAAACCTATTTGGAGTCAGATGGTTTCTTTCCTGAATCTAGCAGAATTTGCTCTTCTCTCTACAAAAGCTGTAGAGAAGTCTTCATCAGTGACAGATGACAAAAAGGGTTGGATCATGACTGTGCCCTCTCATTGCTGAAGACTTGCCAACCACTCTCTCATTTAGGAGAATGGAATCTCCTGCTCAAATATCAGTGTCATGCCTTGTGATAGGCAAAAATGGCTTTGTGAAATATGTAAGGATACATAGAGTTAAATTAATATTTTATAGTAGATTAATGGAGAAGTTAAAATTTGTTATATTTTGTTATATTTTATTTCTTCAATGGCAAACTTGCTGAGCACAGAAATACTTAACTTGGAAAATCAGCTGATGGAACATGATCTGTAATACACAAGATACCAATCTGGCCTTTAAAGGAATGATTTAAGCCAACTGCATTTAGTTTAGCAGACCACAGAGGAATTGGTATACACTATTCTTGAGAGCATGTGCTAACAGAAGAGGAGGGTGTAGGAAATGAGAGAGAATTACTAAGAGAACTGCTTCAGGTACTGGATAACTTCTCATGCTGAAGATGAACAGCAGTCAGGTAAACTCCAAGGTCTAAATTTGCCAGGTAGGTTTCTTTTTCAGAAAACACCTAGCCTGAGTGCTGAATGGCTTTATAGATTGTGATGATTCTAGGCTCAGTGTCTATACTTAAAGGCTTTAGGATAACAACCATTATCACAGTAAATATAACCAGTTATGGTGGGATCCCATTTTCCATCTTGTCTTCAAAATAGTGGAAGTTGAAATCATATAAACACGTAGGTTTAAGATTATATCTGCTTGTGAGCCTGAAAGCTGAGCAGTAAGATGCTGGACCTGGTTGCAGCCTGTCTGTACATAGCACAATGTCTCTGCACATGCATATTCAAAGGATAGGACTCTTCTCTTCACAGTGACACACAGAGCTTTTCTTTCCCTCAAACTCAGATGCAGGCATTTCATTGCTTTACAAATGTCTGGGAATGGCAATTAGCTTCAGCGTCAACATGACAAGACTGAACAGATACATAGGGAAGACAGCCTGAGGCACAGACAGATGTAGCAGTTCTCCTAATTATGGCTTCTGCTCATGGTCTGTAGTTATCACCAAGACAGACAATGCCTTTTATGTCTCAGGTGACAGATGAATATATAATCATCATTTGAATCCAATGAACCTCAGCATAGCGATCCATGACTGTTGTTCCAGTGATTCTGAGTTACTTGACCAGGATTCTCCCAAGTCAATTCAGAAAGTTTCAGCTCTGGAAATGAGCTACCCACTCATTTGTAGGGTATTTCAGTAGTATTCCAAAGTTTCTGCTGCCCCTACAATTATTAAAAACCTCCAAAGTACATTAAAACTAGGATGAAGACGAAGAATACAGTGACTTTGTCTTAGGCAGTCAGCTACAATTCCTCTGTACATAATTATCCATAACCAAGTATGTTATTTGGGATTTATTTGTATTTTAAATATAAAATAATTACAATTTGAAGTGTCCCTTTAAAAGTCAAAATGGTTTCTGGTGTAACAGACGTTGTCTTCCACCAGTGGACTATTTTCTGAGCTGGAGTCCTGGCTAACGAATGAAAAAGTGTTCTCGGCTATAAGACTATTTTGGAAATGTTTCCTCTAGAAAAGTTTTGGTATCATCTGAAAGATGAATACATTCACTTGAAGAAACTTCAGTCTGAAGATATCTGAATATAGTTAGTCAAAATGTCTATCAATGTATCCTTTGCTTACCAATTCAGTCCACCATTTCCTCACTTTTTGTTGTTCCTCCCTTATTGTTTCTAGCTTAATGCTCTCTTCACTGGGCTGGCCAGCCTGTTGCATAGAGGGGTTTGTCTCACTTGGTTAGATAGACCCATATCTTCCCAGCAGCCTTTGACCATTGGGAGAGCAGATTATAGTCTACATTCCCCTCCCTGCACGGAATATCCCACTGCTGTCATTAACCACCTCACCTTGTTGCTGATGCACAGTTCAGTTTCAACGAACTCTGATTCTTCTGTGGACATATTTCCCAGCCCCTCATCTTCCACTGGGGCCTGAATTTATTCCACAGTTCCAAATCTGAAGGTGGAGGAGGAGGAATTTCCTGCTTTGCCAGGACTCCCAAGCTGCCATTCTGAAATCCAAATGGAGTCTCCATTTTGTACCCTAAAAAGCACAGACTCTGCCTGCTTCTCCTTCAGAATACAAAACCTGTCTGAAAGCTTCTTAGCTTTCAGACACATTTCTTTAACTCCCTGTAGGAATGTTAAAGCATGTGGCTGACTCAGAGGAGAGCTGGACCCAAAACATCCTGACTATCCAGATGCTCATTATGCGAACATTATGCTCATATTTACTTTTTCTTCTTACCCAAGTTACTCATGAATTTTCAGATACAGTAAAATAGCTTCAGAAGAGGGATTGGAGAGTGGATTACAGATAAGGCTGTGCCTGGTGTTGCCTGTCATCTAATTCTCTAAGTCAACTCACGGTTATTTGGAAGCCCACTACAGCATGCTTCTCTATGCTCTGGTGAGGATCCTAGACACATAAGACTGCATTTCAGACACCATGCATAATCATGTATCTGATACTGAGCTGTGGAAATGCTCTGCTTTGCAACATTCAAATACCTGTCTAGATATGCCACTTTGGCCTTATCATCAGTGGGAGGAGTAAAGCTTATGTTGATATCAGACAGTCTGAGACGTTTAAATAATGTTTATCAGTTTCTGTTTGACTCTTCTTCGCTACCTTCGGAACTGAAATAGCAGGTTATAGTCAAGGAGATATAGCCTATTCACAGAGTGTGATCATATCACAGTAAACACTACCTGTATCTGCAGGATGTAGTAAAATTTGTACTGGCTATATGATAGCCTGATCATCTCAGCACAGCACTGGGGTTGTGCTTGTTGCTTAAATAACCTGAAAAGTAACCTACAAGTAATGCTTATTAGTACGAAAATCATAGAAGTATGACTCAGACCCAAACACAAGTACAGGATCTACAATTTTTACCCATATCTTAGCATGTTTTTTTTTTTTTTTTTAAGTTAATCCTGAAGTATTCAATAACTTAAAAGTCATAAATAAAACTTTTAACAAAGTCTTCCACCTTAACGTCTAAGTCCTTTTTCCAGCTGCGTAGACATTTAGCCCAATAGAAAGACAATAGAGTAGTTTGCATTGGAGATGTCTCTTTCCAAATAGAATTCCCAAGCTAATTCTGCAGAAGGAAACTGGTAGTCTGATGGATCAGCAGAGGTACTTCATTAGCCTTATGCATATGGAATACAATGGCTAGCTTTTGTAGTCAGGATGGACAAGTGAATAATACAGAGGAGCATGCATCTTGCTCAGAAAAGAAAATAAAACAGTAAGGTGGATTGGGCTAGTGTAGATTTTCTCTTCACATTTTTAAGAGAACTACACAATTTACCTGGAAACCTGTCTTACTAATACAGCTAATTGCAGTCTGCAGAGTCACAAGAACAGCCTTCTTATTCTTCCTTCAGTTAAAGCTACTTTATACCAAAACTTCTAATGTGTGGCTAGTCATTTTCTTGAATAAATTAGGCTCTCATTTTCTGAGCTCACTTTGCTTCTCAAAAGAATCAGGTTTTTAACTGCTTGATGATGCGTATTATCACTTTAGAATATTTTGTACTTTTCCTTTTACACTGAAGAATGATAATGCTCCACCAAAGCTGGGCATACCAGCCATTTTCACCCTGCAGAACTGTCATTGTTCTAATTTTGGGGAGAAATAATCAAAACCATGGGAATCATTCCTCAAAATACAAACAACATTCAGTCAGCTGCCCTGGGAAGGTAAAAAAGTTTTAGCTAACACTCTTTTGATGAGCTATGAGTGTCTGAGGAGACATTTAAAGACATTACAGAGGAACTTTCGTGGCTGAGTGCTGACAGGTAAAATAGGAGGTCCTGGATATCAAGCAAATCAAACTTTGATATTGATAAATAAAGAGACTACATAGTTTTGAACGTAAGTGGGATTATATAAAGCTATACCAAAATTAATCTTCTATTTCTTCTAAGGACAAAGAGTCTCATGTAAAAAAAAAATAAAAAAAAAAAAACAAAAAAACAAAAACTAGCAGAGCAAAAAAGCACAACTTTTTTTTTATTAGTCAAGTTTACTTCCCCTACAAATTAGTACAAAAGTCAGGATCTTATTGACATTTTATCTTTATTCATTCATGTCTACCTAATTATCAGGGATCGGAGTTGGGACCGGTCTTGTTTAACATCTTCATCGCTGACATGGACAGTGGGATTGAGTGAGCCTTCAGCAAGTTTGCCGATGACACCAAGCTGTGTGGTCCGGTTGATATGCTGGAGGGAAGGGATGCCATCCAGAGGGACCTTGACACGCTTGTGAGGTGTGCTGATGCCAACCTTATGAAGTTCAACCATGACAAGTGCAAGGTCCTACACCTGGGTCGGAGCAATCCCAGGCACAGCTACAGATTGGGCAAAGAAGAGATTCAGAGCGGCCCTGCAGAGAAGGACTTGGGGGTGCTGGTTGATGAGAAAATGAACATGAGCCGGCTTCAGTGTGCGCTCGCAGCCCAGAAAGCCAACCATATCCTTGGCTACATCAAAAGGAGCGTGACCAGCAGGTCAAAGGAGGTGATCCTGCCCCTGTGAGACCTCGCCTGGAGTATTGTGTGCAGTTCTGGTGTTCTCAGCATAAGAAGGACATGGAACTGTTGGAGCAAGTCCAGAGGAGGCCCACGAGGATGATCAGGGGACTGGAGCACCTCCCGTATGAAGACAGGCTGAGAAAGTTGGGGCTTTTCAGCCTGGAGAAGAGAAGGCTGCGTGGGGACCTCATAGCAGCCTTCCAGTACCTGAAGGGGCCTATAGGGATGCTGGGGAGGGACTCTTCATCAGGGACTGTAGTGACGGGACAAGGGGTAACGGGTTAAAACTTAAACAGGGGAAGTTTAGATTGGAGATAAGGAGGAAATTCTTTCCTATTAGGGTGGTGAGACACTGGAATCGGTTGCCCATGGAGGTTGTGAGTGCTCCATCCCTGGCAGTGTTCAAGGCCAGGTTGGATGAAGCCTTGTGTGGGATGGTTTAGTGTGAGGTGTCCCTGCCTATGGCAGGGGGTTTGGAACTAGATGATCTTGAGGTCCTTTCCAACCCTAACTATTCTATGATTCTATGATCCTGAAGATTGACGCTGAAAATGTTCTTCTCAAAGAAATCTTAATATTTTCTACCAACAGCAATTCTGGATTCTATCAGCTTTTTGTATGAACTCTACCCTAATTTGATTGCCAGAATTTGATGGGCCTAGCGACAAGCACAATGTTTATAATTGTTGACAGCTGTATAACATCATTCAGTGAATTATTTCTTTCTAAAAGGCCAAAGTGTTCTTTCCTATATTTTATGAGGCAATATAAAGTTCCTGTTCTGCAGAGCACTATGTATACTGTGCTGAAACTATCTTATTTAGTTTTTCCTATTTGAAAATCAATGATACCCACTAAAAACAAGTCATTACAACATACAGGGTAATAAAGTACCCAAAGGATAATGGCAAATTGTGGATTGCTTTCACTAGATTTTTTTTCAGTAGTGGTACCTCTAACACAATGCAAATAATAACTCTCACACAAGGAATTGTAGTGTATCTTTAAAAATCTTTTTAAAAAAAGAAACAAAAATAACTTATTTTTTAAAGAAACAAAGATAACTTATTTTTTACTATAAATAAAGCCTACATTAATGAATTTTCATTCCTTCCCAATATTTGTGCAAAATAAACATTACATTATACTTGGATTTTCAGCTTCCCAAAGAGAAGGAAAACTTATTTCCATAAAAATATTAACAGAACTTTTCAAAATGCGAGTGTTTTTTGTAATAAAGAAATATCTTTCCCAGGTAAGTTTCCTAATTGGTGTTACAGTATTATGTTGCAGTTATAAGTATATGTTACAGTATGATGTTACAGTGTAAAGGCTCAGTCCTCTCAGACTCCAACTTCTCTGCGCTCCTACTGACAACAGCAGAAAAGTTATCATATTCATTATCCGACAAAGTTATACCTGAAATCTTCACCTTGTTTCTTCTTTATTACTTCCTTCAGAAAATAGCCAGGCTGACACAAAATTGTTATGAGCCTTCAGAAATACTTTTTTTTTTTTTTTTTCAAATTCAGAGATATAACTTAGACATTCATAAAAGCATATTTAATACTAAACTAAACCAATGGTTTGTCTAGGCATTTGTCATGACTCTGGCAAAACACTGCAACAGATGCTTAGAAGAACATTGTAGAAGATTGTAGAAAGATTGTAGAAACACAAGTCAATGAATAAGTATTATTTCTCTAATATTCTCCCAGACTCCAGTAATTCAAAATTTGCTGATAACTTCAGTGAGAGATGGTATCTTCATGCTTAACAATTCTTTCTAGACTTTAGTTACACAGTCTAGTTGCTTTGGGGTATACATAAAATTTAGCAACAATACCATCCTGAATAGGGTGATTAAGCTGCACTTTAAAATATTCCATCACTGGATCTCTTAAGGTTTTCAAAGTCTTCTGAAAGATTTTCATCTGTTATTGAAACCAAGAATCTGGAATACATTTTGAAGAACTGTGGTAAATGGCAACACGTCTAGTTGGCGACCAGTCACTAGCAGTGTCCCTCAGTACTCAGTGTTAGGTCCAGTGTTGTTTAATATTTCACTGATGATCTGGATGTGGAGATTGAATGAAACCTCAGTATATTTGCGGACAACACCAAGTTCGGTGGGAGTGATGATCTGCTGAAGGATAGGAAGGCTCTGTAGAGGGATCTCAACATGCCGGATCAATGGGCTGTGGCCAATGGTATGAGGTTCAACAAGGCAAAGTGCTGGATCCTCCATTAGGGCCAGAACAACTCCATGAAACGTTACAGGCTTGGGGAAGAATGGTTGGAAAGCTGCTTGGTGCCAAAGGACCTGGGGGTGCTGATTGACTGCCCCTGAGTATGAGCCAGCTTGTGCCCAGGCAGCCAAGAAGGCCAGCAGCATCCTGACCTGTGACAGTAGGGCTAGGGAAGTGATCATCCCCATGTACTCAGCACTGGTAAGGCTGCACCTCAAATTCTGTGTTCAGTTCTGGGCCCCTCACTACAAGAAAGACATTGAGGTGCTGGAGTGGGTCTGGAAAAGGGCAACAAAGCTGGTGAAGGGTCTGGAGTACAAGTCTGATGAGGAACAGCTGAGGCAACTGGGGTTGTTTAGTCTGGAGAAGAGAAGGCTCTGAGGTGATCTTAACACTCTACAACTACCTGAAAGGAGGATAGAGCAAAGAGGTGGCTGGTTTCTTCTCGCAGCTAACAAGTTATAGGACAAGAGGAAATGGCCTCAGGTTGCACTGAGGGAGGTTTAGATTGGATATTAGAAAAATTTCTTCACTGAAAGGGTTGTCAAACCTTGGAACAGGCTTCACGGGAAAGTGCTGGAATCACTATCACTGGAAGTGTTCAAAAATATGTGTGCATGTGGTCCCCAGTAATATGCTTTAGTGGTGGTCTTGGCAGTGCTGGGGTAATAGATGGACTTGATCTTAAAAGTCTTCTCCAACCTATTTGATTCTATGATTCTGTGATTCTATGATTTGAAAAAAAGTGGAATTACAGGAGAAAATTAGTAGTTAGATTACAACAGCTTTATAACAAAGGTGAGATTTCAGCAACCATCTTCCTCATATATCACATCCAAATAATGCTACCGTTCTAAGCCCCCAAAACTGAAAATGTTCAGCTATTAAAACAATTAATTTCCTGGAATGAATCTTTCTGTTGTGTTTAAGCCTCTTACCTAGTTAGATGCTTGATACCACTTTAAAAAATTGATCATTTAGGATAGCTTCTGATCATAAGAACATTAGTTCTTTTTTATCTCTTGGTTATGTAGGGCAATTAGCACACAGTCTTGGCAGATAGTTCTCCCTTTCACAGTGACTGTTAAAAGGGTGTCATGGGACTATAACCAAGCTTTTTACAACACATGCATGATGCAAAAAGCCAATTCACCTCATAGAGCAGCAAGAAAGCATTTATCACCAAAGCTGTCTGGAAAATGTTCAGCAGCCATCTGCCAATTAGAGAATAATCTGCTGCTCATCTACAGCGGAGAACACCTATTTAGCTGGAAAGCAGGTGTAGGACAGAGGCAGCTAAAGGGTACTTTACCAGCTAACAGGGAAGTTATCTCAGCTAGGGACGTGAAAGAGACCCAGATACTCCGCTCCATGCAACATGGGATTGACTGTATGACACTGGTGGTGACATACCACATGTCTCTGCCCCTATGACTGGCTGGAAGAATCTTCCCCAGGAAGCCAAAGTCCTTGGCCCTTTGGTGCCCTCTAGAGGATAGAGATTGCCACGCAGGACTGGGGCCACAGGAAGTCCCAGGTGCAGCTCTCTGTGGCTGGAGCTGCTGGTGGCCTTTCCTGCAGGGGCTGTGATGGAGTTAAGGCAATGACTGATCCTGCACAGGAGCTGCAGGAGGAGATGAGCAGAAAGAATAGCATTCAGAAGGTTACAACAGAGTCTTCACAGCGATATTGTACAACTGGATGGTCCAAGGAAAGAGGGACAGAGACTGTCTAGTCAAGAATGGAAACTCACAAAATGCTGAAAGCTTATGGCTTCTTGCGTCAGGAAGGGTCCTTCTCTGCACTCAGGTCTGAACATGCAGAATGAGTACAGTGCCATAATAGACAAGGAATATGAACAAGTTCTGTGGGGAGAATTCAAAGCCAGCTGAGTTTGAATTACCTATTAGCACCAAGAAGACAGACCAAGTGATGGAGGTTCCCTTCTGCAGGGCAGGGAGGTGCTGATCAGAGTTGCTTTCATGAGATTCTTATTGCTTTCTGGTAGCCTCGATCAAGGATATTGCAGAGAGATTTGCAAGGCTCTTTACACCTGAAATTGTTCTCTCTCGCTGTTCATCCGTATGGTCATCATTTACGTTACAATGGGAGACATGGAACAAATTGTCCAGGAACTGCAGGCTTCTGTGGTCAAAGGTATGAGACATGACAGTAAAGGTGCTGTTTTTCTCAACTGTACAGGTGTCTAGGAAGAGCTTGGGTAGAAGCTGATGTGTTCTGCAAGTTAACAGTTGGCTGCATAACTAGTAACAGTTGCTGTAACTAGTGCTTTGGGATTTTATAACTATGGTCACCTCTTTGGGATATGGCCTGTTAACAAGAGATAGAAGTAGGAGATCCCTTACTGTAGAGACTTTACTGGACAAATTTCTAACCAAATTCCAGCTTAAAACTCCAGACCTAAGAACAGTTTGGCCTTTACAGTACTTACCGTAACGCCTTGTGATAAAGAGAAGCCCTATTTTCTAATCACTCCTGCTCTATTTCACATACCTATGTTCTATAAAACTGCCTCTGGATGCAGAGTTTAGTGTTCACTTCCTCAGGGTTATTTGCTATTGGTACAAAATAGAACAATTTAAGCAGGAGAAATGAAGAAGGCAACAGATACTGAATCTGATCTTGTGGTTACTGCCTATTCCTAGGACAAGAGAAAATAAGTCTCTGTTTCAAGACCTCAATTATTTATACAAAGAGTAACAGCTTAAACAAGAGCACTTCAGAAATCTTGGACATTTTGAATCCTGCCCCCCTCCTCCCCCCCCCGCTCCCTGCCCCATTATTCTTCACCTTCTCCCTAGTCCGTCTTTTTTCTTTTGCAAAATTTCCATCTCAGGAAAAGTTTCTTGCCATATTCCTTATGTTGCTTGATATAACTGAAAGACAACATGAATAAATCCTATATTTTAAAATACGGAAACACCAACTCAGAGCTGAACTATAAAGGCATAGAAAGTTTTAGAAAATGACAAATGCTGATCTAGCTAATTGGATGCAAACACTAAAATGCTTTCTGCAAAACACAGGTGAAAGTAAACATAGGTAATTACTATATTTTGGTTTCCAACCCTGTAGCTATAAACTATGTGCCATCAGTACCATGAAATTGGAAATCAAACTTATGTTCTAAATCATAGAAAGAAATAGGATTTGGTCTAAATTCCACTATTTAAAAGACATGCTATCACAAACAACAATAATGTTCTTTGACAACGTTCACAAGCATTAGAAAATTGAAGTCATAATGAAACTGCAGCTAACTCACTGTGTTCTGGCCCTAGGATGTACGTTGTTGATGTGTGTATTCTAGAAGCCCCATCTGTTAGGAGCCAGGCTTTATATACCAAATAATTGCTAAATTCCAAAGAGACCAGGTGGCAGGGCAAATTAATTTGGAAAGAAATAGAAAAGTCATGGGGGAGGGAGCAGAAAAATTGTAGGAGAAAGTTAATTCAGCATTTTCTGAATGTACTGAATCAGGACAAGAATAAAGAGAGGAAGAAAATATGCAGCAGAATGTGGAAAGGAAGAGGGAAGTCAGGAAAAAGAGGCACCCTTTTATATCAAGAGATGTTTATGGAGATATTTCTTGGACTAAAGAAATAAGAATGTAAGATGAAAAAAGCTGAAGATATTGTCGTGAAAATTTCTATTTGAAAATATTCATGTTCCAATAATTACTCAATCTTATATTTATAAAATCAATTCACAATGCCACGTGTAAATCAAAACAAATTTAATCTTTGTGAATTTCTGAAAATAGCTCTAGTGTGAAAAGGAGAAGAGAGGAGGGGAAACGAAGAAAGCCACAGGTATTTTAGCTTCCCAGTACGTGTGGCACATTCCCAGTTTTTCACGTGGGAAGCACTCAGTGAAAACTAACCAGATCAATACAAACACCACAAATGCAACTACAAACAAATGAAACTCTCTGCACAAGACATCTCTGCAAGAGCACACGGGACCATGAAGCTATATTAATGTTTCTTTAAAAAGAAGCTGGTGTCACATATTGTTCTGCTGTCCTAGTCCTCACATTCACTCATTGTCAGCAGTAGATGGGACATAGGAGTTAGGTTAATTAAAATTTTGATTTATGTGGTAGTCCTTTGGCTATCCACATATATCCTACAACAATCAAGCAGGTTGCCTAAATTCAGAAGTAAATCTATAATATATTGGTATAACCAGTGCAGAGGTCAATGACACCTATAAGTTAGAAGTGCAGTAATAAGTATATTACTAACTTGCCTTAAATGTATGCCATAGGCATACAAAAATTTTGACATTTACAATAGTGCAAAAGAATTTATGAACTCCATGACATCCTAGCAAAAATCAGGATATTTCTTAAAGACTAACGGTTTTGTATGTGTAGTGATGATATATCACATAACAACTAACAATGAGAATGAACTGTCATTAATGAACTAATGTAGCAAAATTTAGTTTTTAAATTTTAAACTGGTCTATTTTATGGGTTTTCTAAACATACCCATCACAGCAATCTGTACCTATCTACACATATACTCAATTGCAACAGTGGGTTCCTGATGAAGAATGTGACTCGGTTTCCAGTTCCAGATCACCTTTTTCTAAGTTTTCTACAATTTCTTTCTTTTCACTTTTTTCTTTTTTTCAGAAAAAAAACCCAAACAAATTTTTACAGTTTAGAGCATCAGAATCTGTCACCACACAGCATTGCTAGAATACATGAGCTGTTAACACAACCAAAGATGCTCAGTTTGCCATCTGCTAAGACCCTTGTGCCATTTTCCTTGGACCTCTTCCCCAATATTTAGCTTTTAGTTTGTACAATGGAAGAGCTTAGTCCACCCAGTTACAGGACTTTGTACTTGTTGAATTTCACCAGATTTATGTTGTGCATTCCTCCAAACTACTGTCAAGCATATCAGCTTGCTCCCCCAGTTCATAGTCATCTGTAAACGTGATGAGAGTGCTTGCCACAGAATTGATAAAATTGATACTGGCCTCTGGATAGGCTATAACACATTAACCACTACTGTCTAAGCCCAATCGTCCTAATATCTTTTCATCCGCCTGGTTGTCTACCCATTCAGACTGTAACATCGGAATTTAATGCAATAATATTGTAGCAGATACTGTTGAAAAACAAGGTAAATTACATCAGCTGTTCTTGTTTCTTCTAAAAATCTGATAACTTTATCATAAAAGATAGTCAGGTTGGTAACACATGACTTACCTTTGGTAAGTCTGTGCTGACTGATCTCCATTCATCTCCTTTTCATGTGCCCAAAAGTTAACTCCAAGAGGACTTGTTCCATGATTTCACAAGGACCAGATTGGGACTGATGAATCTGCAGTTCCCTTGTTAGTTCTTCAAGCCTTTCTTGAATGCAACATCTATTTTACACTGGTCATGAGGAATCTCCCCTGATCTCCATGACTTTCAAAAGATCAGAGAAAGCATCCTTGCATGAATGTCTGTTTTCTCAGCACACTTGGATCTAACCTGGCTGGGCTGTGGGTTTTTATGGATTGAGTTCTCAGAAATCCATGACCTACTCTTCTTTTTAATTCAGGTATTGCCCTGTGTCTCTTGTTCTCTTCACAGGAGATACTTCAGGAAATCAGATTTGGTCTGTCTTTTTAATCTGGTTTCACTACTTACTGCTGGCATTGTCTATGTGTGTCTGACATACCCATTCCCCCCATAAATTCCAAACTTCTTGTTCAATTTTAACCATATATAACAGAATATATATACTAAATATTTCAGAAACAAGGCAAAAGAGAGAAACAGAAATTAATTTCCATATCTGTATAATGTACTTTCATTGTGTACATGATTATAGTACTAGAAACCAGCATGGCTATAGTACTAGAAACCAGAAAGTCTATTTGAGAGACTGACCCTTGAATTTTCCCTTGAGTGCTCCACACATCACATAGGTACCAAAGGTGTAGTGATAAGAAAACAAACTTCAAAAATTTTCATCTGTATAAAAGTATTTCTTTGAGCATATGAGATAGAGCCAGATGGGTCATAAATAAAACTGTTTATTTGGAATTAGTCCACTTCCCACGTAAGTGGGTAGATCTCATTGCATGAGCTTCTTCTTCATATTCTATGGATGTGGTTGGCTCACTGTGTCAATTTTTGCATTTTTTTTTAATTCCTATTTTTCATTTTCCTTTTCCTCTTCACATTCCTATATTAGCAAAACAGTTAATAATAATAACTGTCTTTCTTCCTCAAAACATCCTGGTTCTCCAAGAACCAAGACAGCTTACAGCTGTCTCATAGTAAAAGTCCTCTTGTGGTGATTTTGTGTAAAGCCAGCTTAATGAATTCTATTGTCTTAGGAATGGCATGCTTTGTTATTCTATCTGCATTTTATAGTCCAAGACATACTTCTATTCTCCTTTTCCTACTTAACATTTTTCTTCATTAATAAGTCTTAGACTGGATACTTCCTCTGCCAATAACTGCATTATTGACTGGAGTTTTAAGGGTAAGGCATCTAACTTTTGAGACTTAGCTCCATCACTGCCAGAACAGAAGTACGTGTGTATTGTTTTAATTAAATGTTCCATTTCTCTTCAAGCATGTGAAATGATGTTTTCTCATATGTAAGCACATTCTTTTCTGGACCAAAAAGATAAATATCAAACAGCAGATAAAATCTGATTTGTTAGGTGCAACTGAGAGTAGATAAAAATACACGAACAACCACATTAATTCAGATCAAAGACCTATCCAGCTCGTTATTATGCCTCCAACAGTGGCTGCAAGTGGACCCTTGAAAAAAAGAAAAAAGCAGAAAATATATACACATGAGTATTAATTTGTTAGATTTTTATCATTTTCAGATTAGGAGATTTCCTGAGTGCCTGGTTACTTGTCCATTTAGTAAGTCCCAAGATGTACTTCTTCCAAGTGCTTGTCAAATCTGCCCTTGAGCACAATTAAACTATCAAAATAGACAGCATCCTTTAACAAGGAGTTTCATAAAAATAGAGCTTGTGACATGAATGGCTTCCTATTTTGTTGTGGAGGATCCTAAGGACTTAATCTGAGAAACTTTTGATATGTATTATAATTCTTATTTTGGAAAAGGCAGTGAATAATCAGACCTCCTCAAGTCTTGTTTTTCCAT
The DNA here is from genome assembly GCF_037157495.1 of Lathamus discolor. Classification (NCBI taxonomy): domain Eukaryota; kingdom Metazoa; phylum Chordata; class Aves; order Psittaciformes; family Psittacidae; genus Lathamus; species Lathamus discolor. The sequence goes on along the minus strand of NC_088884.1, from coordinate 13,853,526 downwards.
GTACAGGAGTCCCAAGCTGCTCAGTTGTTCTGTAAATTTTTCATCAGTCATGTTGCCCTCTCTGAACCATTTGCAGTTCTGTTTCTTTTGAGACCAAAGATGCAGAATTCAATACTGTACTCAAAGGGAGGGCAAACTTTGGATTTTCCATAACAGCATAAGTATATTCTCTATATTGTCTCCTACTTCTTTCTCATTAAGCCTTAATAAGCCCTTAACTATGTGCAATCTTAAAGAAGCGAAACAGTACAAAGAGGAAAAAAAGAAAAAGACTGACAGAGAGAGAATAACCAACCTACAGTACACTCTAGCATAAATCAGAAACATACGCATAACTGGAAACCTGTTCAGTAGTTGCCAGAGAAGCTCACAAAACATCTCTGCTATTTGATAATTTTTATGTCTAGAGCCCGAAAAGATACAAAATAAGTAAGAGATTTATAATGATATCTATATTTCAGGTAGTCTTTTATTCCTAGCTGTTAAAAACTGACCAGTGCTTATTTACATATTTCTCCTGTGCCCAAATTATCCTATTGTTTTCTTTTGGCTCTTTCTTGTATCTTTGTCAAATGTGTCTGGAGCAGGTCACCACCAGATATAGGATAATAGAAGAGATGGACAGCAAGTCAATCAGATGTGACATCTCAAAAATGGATATGCAAGTGCTGCAGGATGGCACATTTATTTATGCCTGCAGCATCAGTTAATTAAAACCACTTTAGAAAAAGGACCAGTCTGTACTTACTGAACTTTGCCTTCCTTCATCTCAAAGTAAATTTTCAACTCTAATTTATTTTATATCACTTTTATTCAGAGTTGATGAATATTAAAAAGAAGTATTTCTTAGAAAATATGGGAAATAACCTGCTGTTGGAGGTTAATATGTATCACAGTTTTGGATAGCTTTCTTATCACAGCCTGAAGACTACTTAAATGAAATCTTTCAAGAAGAGAATAAGAATGAACTTATAGGGCAAAATTTGAGGCACATTTTACCTGCTATGAAAACATGAAAAGCTGATCAAAGAAGCAGCATATAAAATGCATTGTTTCAATTTGTACTTCAAGCAAACTTATGGCCTTATTGACCAAATAACCCACCCTTGACATCAAGAATTTGAGCAATACTCAGGCGTTTTTGCACTTAAATGTTGGAGCTAATGTCAAGAACTGTAGAACTTCCATGCAAAACTTATATGCACACTGCTTGTCTTTTTAAAGCAAAACCTGACATTCAATGGAAGCGCAGGATATGTTTCCCATACTTTTACAGAAGGCTTACTCATTGCATATGAAGCAATAAGAAAAAAAGTTAAAACTACTAAAATTATATAAATTGTAGTTGACTGGAACAGGTTGCCCAAGGAAGTTGTGAATGCTCCATCTCTGGAAACGTTTTAGACCAGGTTGGACAGGGCCTTGAGCAACCCGGCCTAATGGAAGGTGTCCTAGATGATTTTAAGCTCCTTTCCAACCCAAACCATTCTATGATTCTATGCAGCAAAGGGTGCTAATTATCATTTTGCTGAAACAGACTCAGATGACTTGTGCTTACTTTTCAAAATCATGAAGTCTGTATTCAACCTGAGAATTCTGTAAAGGGTCTAACTCAGATATCACTGTAAAAACCTGAAATTAATTTTTCATCACAGCCCAAGCTGTCTTACAGACAGAACAGAAAGCTCTGAAGTAGGAAAGGTACATTGGAAAAAAAAAAAAAAAACAAATAATGAAGGACACTAATACAAGAATTTCCCTTAACAACTGAAAGAAAATTTATAAAAACTGGGTAGATTAGAAGTTTAAAGGGAAAAAAACAAAATAAATCAAAAAAATCCCAACAAAACTGAAACAAGTAACTGTATTTTCAGAATTAAGAAAAAAAATATTGCCTCTGAGTTTAGCTACTTCCAGTCGTGTGATACCAGATTTGGAAAGTAATTCAGATTTTTATGTAGCTATACTTTATGTGTATGTGTACAGGTAGTTACATGCATATATGATATACACAGACACATTTTAAATGCAGATTGACCACCAATTCAGGCTCTTGCTGACAAATTGCTACTATATTAATTTTTGCTATATGTCATACTGCTTTTGCCCATAAGTACAGAATATTTATCCTTTAATGGAGGTAACCCTGTGTTAAAGGACTTCTAGGTAATATTTTTTCCTGGAATAGTCCTGTGTTCTCATGTTATGTCATTGGATATTTTTTCCATAATGTTTACAATCTTTCAATTGACACATTTCATTCAGCAAAACAAACAAAAGTATTATTTTGAACAAGTCTGCAAGGTCCTTGTTGGACCTTGAGCATTCCAAACATTATTATCCTTTTGACTTAAACAGGCATAAAAGTTCTGAAAAGACTAACAATAAAGGTGTTTCTAATAACAGTGACAAAAAGAGGTATCAAAAAAGGAATGAGAGACCTTAAAGGAGAATGTGATTATATTTGAAACTTAATCAGTGTCCCTCATTCCCACTATTGTGCAAATACACACTTGTACCAAGAATTCAAGCACAAAGAGGTGTATACCAAGGTGGTCAAAAGGCATTGCTCGTTCTAGGATGCCTTTTTGTTTTGGATACCCTGAAAATGTGCAAGCAGGTTTGGCATGAACTTCATATCTTGTTAATCTAGATGCCAACAACACCTGTCATTCTTGCAGCCATTCTGCCATCCATATCGTCATTCTAACAGAATGACAGATTGATCATTCTGTCATTCAGTGTCCTGACATTCATACCAGTCTTAACAATTCACTGGATATTATCTGTGTCAAAGTCTTCCCAATGACTACCCGGGAAAGTTAGCTCACAGCTTTATAATGGCACTGTCTTATCCGCCCAGCTGTTAGAGGCTGGATGCATATAGCTAACAGACAACCACATATTAGTTTCACAGTAACGCGCAAACTGCAGAAGTTCCTCAAGCCAGAAGAGAAGCTCAGAAATGAACCAAGGGTTTACACTCTAACCAGATGTTGTGGTTTAAACCCAGCCACACAGCTCGTTCGCTCACTCCCCCTCCCCTTTTCTCTCTTTCTTTCCTTCCCCCCATCTCCCCGCTCCTGGAGGGATGGGGAGGAGAATCAAGAGAATGCAACTCCCACGGGTTAAGATAAGAACAGCCCGGTAACTAAGGTATAACACAAATCACTAGTGCTACCACCAATGATAATAATAAGAGAAAATAACAAAGGAAGAGAATACGATACTACCCGTCGAATGAGTCCGACCCCCAGAAGAGAGCCTGTGCCCTTCCGGGTAACTCCCAGTTACCTCCCTGGGCATGACATGCTGTGGTATGGAATACCTCTTTGGCTAGCTTGGGTCAGGTGTCCTGTCTCTGCTTCCTCCCGGCCTCCCCTCGTCCCTGGCAGAGCGTGAGACTCACAAAGTCCTTAGCCAGAGTAAACATTACTTAGCAACAGCAAAAACCGTCAGTGTTATCAGCTCTGTTCCCAGGCTGAAAGCCAAAACACAGCGCTGCACCAGCTACTAAGAAGGAGAAAAACTGACTGCTACTGCTAAACCCAGGACACCAGATTATGTGTTGTATACTACAGCAGGATCCCTGGTGGCTAGAACTTTGAAATCAGCACAGACTTTTGTCTTCTAAGAATGCATCTCAAGAGGTCAAAAGGATTTTAAATTCAACACAGCTAAGTTGTATTAAAATAGAGACTAGAATATTTAATATTTTAAATATAGGAATTTCAAAGTAACTAGATAAAAAAGAATGACACCAAAAGGATATATGAATATTTCTCCTTCAGCTTTTTCTCTCCTGGCAGGAAGATGTTTGGTGACAATTCAGTGGCTCTCTGACAATCTCTGACTCTCACTAACAATGCACATTCCTTCCAGTCCCTGGAAAGGTTTCTTCTACCACATAAGGCAAGGTTGTCTATTCCCTTCTCACTTTCATAGTCTCACAGGGTAAGCCTGATCTGAAGGCTCCCATTTAATTTCTTTTGCTCTCACCTTCTGCCTACCTTTACTACCTTCTATGCTTGGGACTAATCCTTTAGGCTGGGTCCATTTCATGAGGAAAGGAGGTCACTACACACTCCAGCTGATCCAGGAAGGAGATGTGCAAACTAACAAACAAATAAACCAAATAAATCCTCTGTCATAAACCCCAATTTTCGACTGTGCTTCTTACCTAAAGAAATGCATGGGTCAAAAGCACTGACATTGTTCGTGTACAACTCCTATAGAAGTCACAGCTAGCTTCAGGTGATGGCTGAGTTATGATAATTGTGTCTGGGACTCCATAAACACAGTAAAGAGCAATGAGGCCAAACCTCCTGCTTTATTCATGGTTGAGTAACTCAGAGAAGATAGCAACAACACAAACAAGCAGTAAAAAAAAACCAAAGAAACACACATCTTTTTGGATTCATTTGATTCCATTCCCCGTGTAGCTTTCTCCTATTATGCCTGGCTTACAGGAATCTGACTTTAGAACATATGCTTGAAAACAGGAGCCTCCAGGAGCAGCAGCAGAGAAATGGAAGGCAATAGCAGAAGAAGAGAGATGACCTTGGAGAAAAAGGGTTAGTTTTGCTATTTAGCTACCGGTATTTATCCATACCAGTTAAATATGGAGAGATTATTACCAGATGGAATTATCTTTGTATAATGCATAGGGTGACACATACTATTGTGTACTGAGAATAGTGAGGGAATACAGACCAACATATGGAATCTTTATAAACATTTATACAGAAATCTTTCATGACTGACTATGATGCTGATGAAGGAGAGTTTAAATCTGAGAGGTTTTTCTGACCGCATGCAATAACCTATCATAGAAGAAATTCACAGCTCTGTTTGTCACAATGTTATTTATATTCAAGCATTAATGGCAAAATATTTCACACTTATTATTTCAGTCATGTATCTACCACCAGAATCAATTATTTTAAATCTTCCCCATGCCTGGAACAACTTCAGAATAATCCTTTCCTCCACCTGGTAGTAGAGAGCTGCTATTACATAGCTAGGTGAGAATTACAAAAGCACAGTATCTTGTCACCATGTCTTATAATCCTTTTGCAAGGCCCAGTGCAGGAAAGAGGTTAAAGAAGAGCTGAAAATGAAACAGGGTCATTTTACTGAATAGGCTTTTAAGAGAAGTCCAAAATTCAAAAGCAGAAAAGGAGTAAGAATCCTTTTATTTTTTCCCCTCCCAATCAGAACAAGCTTTCTCCATCATTTCTACTAGTTCAACAAAGGAATGGGATCAGGGGTTTCTTTTTACATCTCGGAGTTTCCTGTGTATAGCTGCAATGAACACACAGAAGAAAACCCACTCAATCCACAGTCAGCTTGTTCCAGAAGGCAAAGAAATAGAACTGACTAGAAATTTAGTTTCAAAAAAACTCCACAAAATTCTTCATTTCAAGACTTCAGGTCTACATCACCTTCCTGCAACGAGAACAATGACAAAGTTAATAATAATTCAACAGTATGAAGAGTAATACTTCATGTGTCTTTACATGAATGATTCTCATTAGCAGATCTACTTTTATTGCTCTGTTAATTTCACATCTTATTGGGTTCTCAACATTATTCTGGAAGTTTGCATATTTATAGTTTGAGATAAGATGATGATCCTTTAACAGTGGTTTAAGAAAATTAAGCTTGTATATCACTAGAAATTGCCAATAAAGTCAAAAGATCTTGTTTTCTACAACTCATAAATATAGATGACACCCCAAGATATAATAGCAAATGTGCCCTCCACGTAGTCATTAGATTAGTTTATAATACTAATTTTACTTCACATGTTTATGTTTTTCCAAAATGGAAATATTAGCCTGAATACACAAATTATTACTCAAAGCAATATCTATCTACCTGTCTCGTGGAAATTAATACTACATTATTGTGTATCCTAATGATTCAGTGTATTCTAAGAAAGAAAAAACAGATTCAAATATAAATTGCATAACATTGAAACAAAATGCTGAAATTAACAGAAAAAGAAATAGAGAAATGGGAGCTGAAGTGTGCAGTGATTCAGTTTTTAATAATACAGATTTATTAAGCTTCCAAAGTACATTGGCAATACAAAAGAGCAGAAATACTACTGCAAGTAAAATTGGAATATGTCTAAACATAACAAAAAAACCAAATACACGCTTTCCACCTGCCTTCTTCACACACCCCCACCCCCAATCTTTTTATTTAGGGAGGAATCTCAATTATTTGAAATTTATTATATTTTACTCTACTGTATTCCAAAACACTGGTTAGAAAAACACTGGTAGAAAATTTACCAGAATCAGAATCTGGTATAACATAATCTTTGGTCATTCCAAAATATTAAGGCATGTTGGGATACAATACATGAGCGGAAAATACGAAAAGCTACCCTTCCTCTCCTTACTTTTATCAATCTATGTCTTCTGCAGTTCTCACTGTGGGTTCCTCTAAGCCTGAATTCAGCTTTCCAAACAAAAGGCTTAAGGAGCTGGAGTATTCAGAATGGATCAAACAGAACTGACTTGCTGTAAGTTGTGATTGTAACACTGTAATTCATCAAGGATTGATTTTCTTAACCTCTGATTGCAATTGATTTTTCCTCTACTGACCACCTGTGTATTTTAAAGCAATTCTAAAGTTCCTCTACAGTTTTCTCAAGCATTCCTTTGTTTTCTATACAATAACTTGCATAATCAAAATGTCAGATTTTCTAACTAGTCAAAATTTAAAATATATATTAGTTATAAAAAAAAAATAACTGGGCACAAATTTAAGGAAGGGCCTCTCAAATATGTTAACAATTGTAATTCACTTCATTCTTAGATTCAGTCTGCAGTCTGAATGCAGTAATTTTTAGCTGACAAGATTTCTTTTACTGCCAGCTCAGTATATTTCAGCTTTTAATTATTCTGTAATAACAGTCTTTATGGACAACAGGTTTTAAAGTACCAGATGCAATGGTTTCTACATTTTCTGATATTAGTATGTAAATTAATCTAAAACCAGATTGAATCATTTTTTCACATTTCTGTATCGCTTGACATCAGGCTAGTTATCAATTGAAAAGATGGAGGACACAATACTGTTTTCCATACCTCTACACATCATAAATGAGCTATGTGTAATGACTGCAGAGCACATGAGCAGATGATAATTTTCAAGACTCCTATCGTACCATGCATAACTTATCTTTTTATAAACTCCTTAAAAGCTGTTTATTTGAACTGAAAACAGAAGGGAAAACCACTCGATATCTTTACCTTAATTTTAGGTTTTCATTACTTTCACATAAAATATGAACTTATCCTTTAGCAACTCAAGGGTCACTGTGTTAAACTGACAGAGGCTTGTTCTCACCTGAAGTCATGGAAGCAGGTGTGTCCAGCTACAGCAAATGTTGAAGGCTATGTGCTGTGTTTCTAATACAAACATAACTGTGCTAAAAAAAAATCTCCTGGGGGGAAGTAACTCCTTGCAATTAATGAAGAGAAATTTATGTTTACAGGACAAGATTAATTTGGCCAAATGTAAAAAGCTACAGCTGGTCAGATGCATATAACCTCTGTATCTAGACAACCAAAAAATTCTCGCAGTATAGAGTTATTGATTTAAATTTTAGTCTTACAAGGCTACCCTGAGAACAGATGCTCTGCAATTCGATTTCATTATCTTCTGGCTAATTTTGTCTTGTTTCTGCTGTTAAAGCTGAAAATTTTTAATCACCAAGGCTGGCTCCAGCTAAGTATTTGTTTGTTTTGTTTTTTAAAACTCAAAAATACATGTAATCAACTGGCATTTTAAATTTCTTGAGTCACTCAAATAAAACCAATTCACAAAATTAATCTATAATTCCCTGTTCAAAAATTATCTTTAGTTTGAGAAAAATGCCACAGTTCCTCAAGAATGTTACATTGCAGAAGGACTTTAAAGAGAAGCATTTTTAAAGTAAAGGTATCTGGCTATCTTAATCTTTGGTTTAGTAACCTGAAGCATGCAGGTATTTTAATTTAATCATTTTGCCACTGGGGCTTTTTTTTTCCTACATCCTAAATTTCCACCCTTTATGATGAGGAAGACTAACCTATTTATTGGTGTTAATATTTGAAGGATACATATAAGGAAGCCAGGCATTTCTGTTCTTTGGGTTTCATTCACTACTTAGTAAATAACTAGCGTTCTACAAGAACATAATATCCATACCAGTTAAAACCACAGGACTGAATAGCCCAATATGCTACCTCTGAGAAGTGGCAGCTGAGGAAAATATATAGGAACATTTACTGTCTTCTATTCCTTTGGCAATAAGTTATACAATTCAGTTAATTCTTTGGTAATTTCCCATTTGAGTTCCTTTAGAAATCCTGTGCAAATACCATCTGGTTTCAGCCATTGTTGTAATCTGGTTTTGGCAATTGCTTTTATTCTGTTTATTGATTTGCTTAGTGATGTTTTCTTCTGACACTTTTATTTGAGACAGTTCCTCCAACTTTTCCAGAGAAAAAAAATGTTCTACTGTGAGTCTCAGTGATTCTCTGTGATGAACGGATGTTTATCTTCTCTGAGCGCTTCCTCAGGATCATCCCAGTTATCTACGAACCTTTCATACTCTCCATCTTTCTTCTGTTTCAGTTGTTCTCAAACAAAAAGCCTTACGGTTCATTTTAACATCTGTAGCAAGTCATATTGAAAAACATTCCTGGCGGTTTTATTATGATTTTACATTTAACTTGCCACAGTTTACATTCTTTTCTATTTTACTAATTTTGACACACACCCCTCCCCCCGCCATGTTCACATATATAATATCATATGATACAAATTTATTTTCAGTACAATCTCAGTATTCTTGGGAATGGAGTAAAATGTTCTGTGGTTTAGACTAACATGCTTTTAACCCAGAAAGAGCACATTCCTTTCAGTTTTGAAACATCTTGTATGTTTTCAATTTCCTTTTTAATTAGTATTTTCCCTTAGTGGAGACAGGGCCCCTACTCTAAGCCACAACTTTTACCTCTTGTTATTGTGGCTGTTGATGACTACTTGAGGAAAATATATATAATGGAAAGCACACTCCATCTCATGCTATTTACTTGTTTGAAAGGAAATACCTTGGTGTAAAAATAAGTGATTTTAACGACAGATAATTAAACAGTAAATGAAAGTCAGTTAGTAGACCAGAGGTACAAAAATATATGGTAAATAGTATGAAAAGAATGCAAATTAAAACATTCAACCAAAATATTTGTCATTTTCCATCAAGAATTAATTTATTCTGTCTCATTTTAATATTAAAATCAGGGTTTGGTTTTGCTTTAGTCAGGACTAAACACTCACTTATCAATTATAACACACTAGAATTTAATTTGTGCAGCTATTGAACATCACATGGCAAATTTTGTAGATCACTCATGATCCCATGCAGGATGCTATACTTGATGAGTTCAATGTTGCTTTTCTTCTACATGTTGGATATAAATGTCTGACCTGATTTAATCTAACAATAAAAAGTTTCCGCTTCATTGAGTGCTGTAAATGCTGAACTAATTTGAGTTTGAGGATGCTGTTCTTGCTTTGTTCAAGTTCTGCTTTATGCTCTTTAAAGCCCATATCCCTCTTATAACTGGAAAAGGCAACCAACCCTTTCAACATTTGCTAAGCCTCTGTCTTGCTCATCATTAGAACAGTGGTGCAGAACTCCTCATTAGGGCAGGAAACATTCAATGCATCATGCTGAACTTTCATTTGCACTGATCTTTGCTAAAAAAAGATCAGTTGTTATTTGCCTATAGTTCATCTTTGCATCGCAACAGGAGGACTTCCACCACTGGAAAGATAACTTCAAAAATTACATCCTCACTTTGTTAGATCCTCCCATCTCCCACTGTTCTTCTAGAGGATAAATTTGGCTGGTGGTTATCACACTCACCCAAAGATAAGAAACCTGAGCTCTACTCAGGTATAATTCTTCTGTGTATTTACTGTTTAACCCAATCTGTTCCCCTGTCTATAAGAAAGTCAATAATTTTTGTACCCACTTATGTGAAGTACTTCAAAGTTTCAGATAAAAAATTATGTAAAAGCCTAATCCTATTACTAAAGCTTTCTCAATAAGCTGGGTATCAGCTAGAGGAATCATAGAATTATAGAATAGTCAGGGTTAGAAAGGACCTCAAGATCATCTAGTTCCAATCCTTCTGCCATGGGCAGGGTCTCCTCATACTAGACGATGTTGCCCAAGGCTCTGTTCAACATGGTCTTGAACACTGCCAGGGATGGAGCATTTACCACTTCTTTGCACTGAGCACTGTTCCAGTGCCTCACCACCCTCACAGTAAAGAACTTCATCCAACCTGGACTTTACCTGTTTAAATTTGAATACATTACCCCCTGTCTTATCGTTACAGTCCCTAATGAAGAAGAGTCCCTCTTCGGCATCCTTGCAGGCTCCCTTCAGAATTAGAAAGGCTCCTACGAGGTCTCCACACAGCCTTCTCTTCTCCAGGCTGAGCAGCCCCAACTTTCTTCATCGTACAGGAGGTGCTCAAGCTCTCTCACCATCCTCATGGCCCTCCCTTGGACTTGTTCCAGCAGTTCCGTGTCATTTTTATGTTGAGGACACCAGAACTGCACACAATACTCCAGGTGAGGTCTCACAAGAGCAGAGGGGCAGGATCACCTCCTTCGACCTGCTGGTCACACTCCTTTTGATGCAGCCTAGGATACGGTTGGATTTCTGGGCTGCAAGCACACACTGAAGCCTGCTCATGTCTCATGTCTCATCAACCAACACCCCCAAGTCCTTCTCCACAGGACTGCTCTGAATCTGTTCTCTGTCCAACCTGTAGCTGTGTCTGGGATTGCTCCGACCCAGATGTAGGACCTTGCACTTGGCACGGTTAAATTTCATAAGGCTGGCATCAGCCCACCTCACAAGCATGTCAAGGTCCCTCTGCATGGCATTCCTTCCCTCCAGCATATGAACCGAACCACACAGATTGGTGTCATCGGCAAACTTGCTGAGGGTGCACTCAATCCCACTGTCCATGTCACTGACAAAGATGTAGGACAAGATTGGTCCCAGCACCAACCTCTGAGGGACACCGCTTGTTACCGGTCTCCAGTTGGACAATGAGCCATTGACTGCAACTCTGAGTGTGGCCATCCAACCAGTTCTTTATCCACTGGGTGGTCCATTCATCAAATTTTTGCCTCTCCAGTTTAGAGACAAGGATGTCATGCAGGAGAACAGAAGTAAGAAGGAACAGAAAGCAAGATATAATCATTTGCCATCAGAAAGACTACGCTAAAATGGAGGTTACAGTAAATGACAAAACATTTCAGTTCTCCTACAAAACTTTCAGCAAATATTATCACCACTTTGACATGCATGTCATAGTTCTTTTTATAAATTGACACAGCCAGAATCTGTCAGTCTTCAGAGATACTTTCCATTTTGGAAAAGAAAACTCTATTTAATACAACTCCAGGGTTTACAGAAACCTGCCTGCTTACCAGCACCTCAGTTTTAGAGCAGAATATACTAGTGGAGCATCTCTTGGGATATAAATTGAAAACTCAATTATTGCTATGGAAGGCTACATGGTTGGTAACCTTACACAGGCTTAAACACCTAAACTGTGACTAGTTTAATCTCCTTGTTCAGCCCTGAAAGAATGTTTGAGCAAGAGGGCTGTGTTTAGGAGAAACTGAACCTACCTTCAACATGTAATCTATTGCAGTCTGGGAGCTCAGACCTTTAGGTGGTTGACCCTATATTTAAGGGCTTGCCTGACAAAAGCTGACAGTTCTGTACTCACGACACACAAGAGCTGTGGATACTTTTATATTTTTGAAAACTTAGAGGAGAGGTAGAAGCGTTTTCACATAACAGGACCCACCCAGAAAGTGGACAACCTGGATTCAGAAAAAGCAAAAGGAAGTGGCTGTTCACATGGTGCATGGTTACACTGTAGAGCTCATTGCCTTACAACACTGGGGATAACAAAAATTTTGTGCAGATTAAAGAGGAAGTTGGATGGTTCAATGCAAATCAATGTACTGAGGCTTACTAAACATGCAGAAATCACCACTGGATCAGAAAGTCCCTGTATTGCAAACTGCTGAAGGCTGAGATGATGCTTAAGGGATATATCACAATATGTTTCCTCTCCATTAGGCATCTACTACTAACCACCATTGAAGACTGGCTACTGCTCTACATACATATACCTCTGGTTTTGGCTACAGTGCTGCTCATAGGTTGTGTGCTGGATCTGCTGGAATGAGTCACTGGATTATAGTTATCAATGTATTAAGAAAAAGAACCGCTGAAGACATATGAAGTTTTCCTTTAGCTAGTTAGGAAAAATAACCTTTATCCTAAAATCAGCCTTTTTGTAGCTTCCTACATTAGCTACATTATTCTTACATTCTTTGCCTAGCTTCAACTAAACCAGAAAGAAATTCTGATGGTCAAAGACCTCTCTTAGTAAGGAAGCCCTTTCAAAGGACTAAAAATCCATTCTCCTCTTTCCCAAAGAGTATTTAAATTATTGGGAGAAATTCATCAGAAAGGTATGTTCTTTATTTCCCTATTATATTTTCAGTGATTATGAATTATGCAGTTTTCCTTTTTATCTAAGAATTACTTATTTGCTGTGTTTTAGATGATTGGCTGATTTATAGTAAACACCAATTCACCATGCACAGTCAATAAATTCTCACAGCTTCTCCACACAGAGTCAGGACAAGCAAGGGGAAAAATGGAAACCTGCACATAAACTAATATAACAGCTGTCTACTTTTCCTGCCTCCATAGCAGAGCTTATTCAAATGTGAAAAATATGTCAAGAATCTAACAACTCTTAAAAATTACTTCGCTAAGTGTAAGTCACTGATATCCAAATAAAATAGTATTCTGAATCATACAAAACCTTTATATTTCCAAAATATTTTTTTTTGTCTTTCTGTAAATAAGTACTGAAAATCTATCTTGTCTTGCCCTACTATATTTCTCTTGGAATTATTCTATTTTCAATGCACAAAACGGACAGCACTTACTGAATGGACTACTACTAATTTTTTCACCTCCTTTTTCATTGCAGGATACCACATCTCATTTCCACGAAACTGTTCAAACTTTATTTTAAATGCAGGATTAGTGATTTTCTCCAGAATCTTCTTAAACGATCACTGCTCTGATCACTGAACTACGCTGAGTATTACACAAAAAATAACGATTTTTTTCTTCGAAAGTCTTCTACTCACCTCCTCCACACCAAAATAAAAGGTAGTACTTACATAGAAAATATTTAAGCAAAAAAATACAGGCTAGGATTCACCTATCCTGGATGTTTTCAGGCAGTCAAGTCTCCTGCCAGAACAGCTTTATTTCATTCATTGTTATGACCAGTCAGAACAGTAACTTATTAGCAGCATTTAGGAGCTGCTCATCTTCTGTTCTGGGTGAATTTTGGTAACCTGGAGGCTCTCCAGGCAATCACTTGATAAAGGCAAGGCAGGATCCTGCACCCAGCTTGTACTGTCACCTTGGGATGCTGATTAGACTGACAAAGCTCTCTTTTTGCTCAGCCTGTTCAGCAGCCTTTTCTGCTTGCTATTTTATTGTGAAGGCAGGTGGTTGAGAAAAGGAAGCGCTGCGCTGGCTTTGCTGTTCTGATAGGATTGGGTTCCTAGAGAGAGTGGCCATTCCCAAGGGCTGACACATGGGTTGTAGCCACTAATGAAGGTTCCTTGTGTTAGATTCAAATACTAAGGAATAATACTTGCTGTAAGGTATGCTCTTCAACAGAACCTTTCACATGCGGGTAGCTTGTAGTCACCTTTTGTTGGCTGTCTTTTCTGGGTGGGATACAGACAGCACTCCCCAGGGCCTATTTCAGCAACTGGCAGCTGGACAAATGCATTCACTGAAAATGAGTAGGTGGGAGATCTAGAGAGGTAGTACATAATCTGAAAATAATTCTAAAGCTGATCCCAAATTGGGTGCTTACCTCCATTGAAACTATATATATTCTCTTGCCTAGAACAGAGAAGATAAACATCCATCATTTATGTGTTTCATTTATTTTTTCAGCTTTTCCTGAGACATATCTGTCCTGGGAAACTAGCCAAATGCAGTTGACAGAAGTGGCAGCCGGCCTCAGATCCAGGATTAGCATTCTACCCATTTGCTACCTGGCTACGTCTTTGTACTTAGAAACTACTTCTGCAACCTCATGTAACTCCACGACCTTTTTGACCTTTAACATTTTGTGATTCGCTCCTTGTATCACTACATTATTCATACAACATCAACTGTATTTGTCTAAATCTGTATTGTAACGCAGGAGTTCTTTTATACCTCTGAGTCAAACATGGAGCTATAATAAGAGGGCTTGGGTCTATAAAACTGATTCTTCTCCTCCCATTTAGTTTCTTAAATCATAAAATCATGGAATAGTTAGGGTTGGAAAGGACTTCAAGATCATCTAGTTCTAATCCCCCTACCATGGTCAGGGATGCCTCACACTAAACCATCCCACCTAAGGCTTCATCCAACCTGGCCTTGAACACTGCCAGGGGTGGAGCACTCACTACCCCCCTGGGCAAATCAGTGAGTCAAAGGAAAGTCCAGTTTAGAAGGAAACTCTGGAGATCACCTCACCTATCCTTCTGTTGAAATCAGGGTATTAGTTTAAGTTATCCAGGCCCCTGTAAGCCTATATCTTGAGTATATCCAGACAGGAGATTCCAGCACTCCTCTGGACAAACTACTCAAATACTTGATTGTGCTCAGTCTGGAGAACATTTTTGTTATACTCGCACAAAGTCCCTTATGAAGAAACTTGTGTCCATTGCTTCTTCTCCTGCCACAGTGTTTCCTTGTGAAGAGAGTACCACATTATGCTAAAAGACTGTGATTGAATCACTGATGATGCTTCCTTTCTCTAGGACCAGCAAATCCAAGTCCTTCAAACTTTATTTATATATTAAGTTCTCTACATCTGTAATCATCCCTGTAGCCCTTTGCTGAATATTCTCAGTTTCTTTTTGCATCTTTCTTGAACAGGCATCAACACTGGGCTGGACACATTATTTGAGGTGTCATCTATCAAGTACTGAGTAGAGAATAATCACCTCCCTTGATCTGCCGGTTCTACTCTCTGACACTTCCCAGAACACAGTTTGTTTCCTTTCCCTCAGGCCACAGTGCAGGTGCAGGCTTACATTCATTCTGCTGTCCAGCAATACCCCTAGGTCTTCTTCAGCAGCGCTTCTCCCTAGCCAGCCAGACCTCAGCCTATATAGTTATTTGGGATTATTTTGTGCCAGGTGCAGTACTTTAAACTTCTCTTTGTTAAACTTCGTGTAATTCTTGTTGGCTCTTCTCCCAGCACGGCATGATCTGCAGACTTGATGAGTGTGCCTTCAGTCCCAACATGCAGACCATTTGTGAAGATATTGAATATCAGAACTAATATCCACCCCTGAGGAACTTCACTCATTACCAGTATTTCACTGTTTAACCAAAGGGAAGTCTCAATGTCTCCTCTAAAACCTGCTCCTACAGTGATTGTTGAAGCTTTCTGGCCCCAGATAAAAAGATAATGCATGGGAAATAGCAAAGATTTTGAAATGGACCCAAACCTTGCTTTGTCTTTACACTGGCAGAATAAGGAGACAGAAACTATGAAGGGAATAGGAGACAGTGACAGCTGTGGAACTAGTATTCACCATTGCTGTGTTGATATCCAATCCTAGAGGGTTTTCAACAGTAAGTGACCACTGTTCTCACTGTCAGGCATGGAAAAAGCCTGGTATTTGGAGAGAAAGTGGTCTTTGACTCCTTGATCTCATTCAGGCCTTGAGTTACAGCATTCCATCATGTGAGATACTTCTTGCTGTCCAGGTGATTATTTTTCAGGACATTGTAATACATGAGAGTCAGCAAACACAGACCAAATATCTAAGCATCCTAGTTAATCTGAAAGAACAGTAGCTGTTATGGTAAATGAGTGATGAGCTAAACTTGTATGTGGTCTGGTAAAGCATTGGATTCGGCATATTTTGACAGAACCTTGCAGGTCTTAGCTAGACCTTGTCATGCTTGAAGAAAACCAAATTAATTACACAGGTTGAATAAGAATCTTTCTCAATAATTTAAACCCACAGATAAATATGTCAATTGACAGTCTGACCTAAGACAGTTACTTTTCAAGAAAATGCATCCAAATTACTGGAGAACCATCTGAGCACAGTTTAGAGATCTAAACTCCAGACAAGAACAGGAAGTTAAAAGCAAGGTATCTGTGGGCTTTTTATTCTGTATTGATTCTGAGTAAGGCTTACATTTTACGTCAGATACAGTTTTGATTAAAATTAATATCCTGAAATTACCAGTAGCTTGACATAATATTTTATGAGGTAGTACTTGACCTACCTGGGTCACGTGCTTAAATCTGTACAAATATGTAGTAAATGATGATCACTGCTGGGAATATCTCATAATCTAGAAGAGGAATGTAAAGTATGCCTGAAAGCAGATACAGATTAGATTCTGATGACCATGGGAATGTATCAGAGCATTGTCCTGGGTTCAGCAGTAGCAGTCATTTTTCTCCTTCTTAGTAGCAGGTGCAGTGTTGTGGCTTGATCGACCCGGGAACAGAGCTGATAACACAAATGTTTTAGTCTGACCAAGGACATCCTGAGCCTCATGTTCTGCCAGGGAGGAGGGAAAGCTGAGAGGAAGCAGAGACAGGACACCTGACCCAAACTAGCCAAAGAGGTATTCCATACCACAGCACGTCATGCCCAGGATGTAACGGAGAGTTACCTGGAAGGGCTAGTACACTGCAGGGTAGGATGAGGTACCGGTCAGTGCTCAGTCAGGTGGGGTGGGGCGAGTTACCGGTTGGCTGGTGTTGAGGTGTTGTATTCTTTCCTCTTGTTATTTCCTTTATCATTATTATTATTGGTGGTAGCAGTAGTGATTTGTGTTATACCTTAGTTACTAAACTGTTCTTATCTCAACCCGTAGGAGTTGTATTCTTTTCGATTCTCCTCTCCATCTCTCCGGGAGTAGAGGGAGGGAAAGAAGGGGGGGAGTGAGTGGACGAGCTGTGTGGCTGGGTTTAAACCACGACAAGCATTTAAAGCTGAAGGGTTTATTTAGGATGGACAATTTACTAGGGAAAGTCGAACAGTTGTACTATTGCCAGGAACTCAAATTTCATCAAATTACTTCCTGCAACAGAAAAAGATTATTCAAGCAATGTCAGCCTCTTTAAACATCCATTAGTGCCAGCAAGCTGAATCTGATATATATATATCAGTATAAACTTTCTTCATATTTTAAACACGAAAAAAAACAGGTCAGAATTTGTATATTCACTACCAGTGAAACTCTGTATGGATTACAAAATGTTTAAATGCCACTCTGCAGAAATTCAGCTGTCCCTACAAGACCAAAGGCAAACTGTAAGGATCAAGTGATAGCACTTAAATCTTACAAAGCTGGTATATGTACAAATTCCAGTCTTTTATTCAAATAGCCATAAAGACATTCAAAATAGACTGTGACTTTATTTGTAGACCTATCTCTTTGCACAGATGGATGAAGTCAGAGATGGAGACGCCTAGATTTGTTTTACTTGATTTTTTTTCTTGAGTACTTCTAATATCACCAAGAATAATATTTTCATTTAAAATCACCTTTTCCTCTGATAATGAACAGACTTAATGGAATGAAAAACAGGCTCATACTCATTAAAAAAAAAGGGGAAAAAAAAGAAAAAAAAAAGAAGGATGACTGCACTCCAGAATAACAAGCATCATTAATAATACGACAACCTACCTACAAATTACTTTGTAGGCAGAGCATAAAAGCTAAAACAAGTTGAACAGTCCAGATAGTATGAGCTGAAGCCTTCTTACTGAACAGACATGCATTTTCAGTCCACAGAAAATGTAATGTAGGGCAAATCAGTGACAGAAATTAATGAAAACACACTTTAGTTCAAATTTGCAATGAGCTTGCATTGGTTAGGACACTTGAGAATTTACTGTGTTTTGGTTGTTCCATCACATTGTTGAACCTTACTTTTTTTATGGATATGTGAAAGTACGAAATGCTTGTTCTACAGATAAGTCGTTGTTGAGATGAAAGAAGACAGAGATGACAAGAGTTCTCTAAAGCAGTCTTTGTTTTTTTCTGATCTAGGATCCATGAAAGTATTGATTTTCTCATTTTTTAGAGGTGTCTGACAAATTGTGTCAGAATTTCTATCACAGAGTTCTGAATAATAATTATTGAGGGAGTAGTAATACAATGTTATAATGGAAAGTGGGCACAGAAATTACATTGGAGCGGGGATTCTACATATTTTCAATATCAGAAGTTTATCTTAGTAACATTAGTGTAATTCTGTGGCATTTGTCAGACTTAATTTTGACATGTTGCTCAGTGATTTTTAGAGCACTTACTCTATTTCCTACGCGCAGTATTTCACAAAACATTATTTTAAACACAGGCAATAAGCTTCATTAGCACCACATTATCTTTGCATGATAATGTAATGAAACTTAGGTTTATACAACCTCTGACTGTCAATTATGCTTTATTCCTTGTTTACACCAAGCACAAGAATCTGTGATCGCAACACAAGATGCTGATCCTTCAGCTGACTGTGACTAAGCTGCTTACAGGACTCATCCAGAACATCATTTTCAACTGTAGTAACAAGCTAAATATCCTGCAAGAAGGTGAACTGATTTGAGTTTATATTATGAAAGAAATAAGAAAAAAATTACATGATACTTTGTACTTGTTTATACTAAGACTCATTAATACAGCAGCATAAAAGGATTTAAGTGAAAGTAAAATCAGTTTACCCAACCAGTCAATGACAAATAATTTTGGGTCTGTACCCCCAGAGGTATTTAGATACCAATATTCTATACAATAAAACTTCTTAAATTAATGCTTTAAAGCAAGCAGGTTATCATATCATATGTCTCTGCTCCTACATTAAATATTCTTGTATTCTACTGGGAGAAAAATTTTATCTATAACATCTAAAAAGGTAAAAAGGAAGACCTGGGGAAATACAGGCCAGTTATTCTCACCTCGGTGCCTGGATAGATTTTACAGCAGATCCTCCTGGAAACAATGCTGAAGCCCATGGAAAATAAGGAGGTTGCTGGTGACAGCCAACAAGGCTTCAACAATGGCAAATCATCCCTGAGCAATTTGGTGGCCTTGTATGATGCAGTTGTGGCATTGGTGGAGAAGGAAAAGACAATGAACATCATTTACCTAGAATTATGCAAACATTTGGCACTGTCCTGTATAACATCTTTGTCTCTAAACTGAATCTGATGAATGAACCACTCTATGTATAAGAAACTGGCTGGATGATCACACTCAAAAAGTTGTGGTCAATGGCTTGATGTCCCAGTGGAGACAAGAGAAGAGTGGTATTCATCTAGGGTCAGTATTAGGACAGGCACTGTTTAAAATGTTTGTCAGTGACATGGACATCAGGAATCGATATCCATGGATATAACAACAGGATCAACAGCACCCTCATGAAGTTTGCCAACAACACCAAAATGTGTGGTACAGGCTGGAGTGAAAGGACATTATCCAGAGGAACCTTGACAGGCTCGAGAAGTGAGCCTGTGTGAACCTCATGAAGTTCATCAAGGCCAAGCATAAGGTGCTGCACCTGGGCTGGGGCAGTCCCAAGTGCAAATACAGGCTGGGCAATAAGGAGATTAAAAGAAGCCCTAAAGAGAACTTGGGTGTGTTGGCTGACGACAAGTTAAGCATGAGCTGGCTTCAGTGTGCGCTCGCAGCCGAGAAAGCCAACTGTATCTTGGGCTCCCTCAAAAGTGTGACCAGCAGGTTGAGGCAGGTGATTCTCCCCCTCTACTCTGCTCTCATGAGACCCTACCAGCAGTATTGCATTCAGCTGTGAGGCCCCCAACATAAGAAGGACAGGGATCTGTTGGAGTGTGTCCAGAGGAAGGAGACAAAGATGCTCAGGTTGTTGGAGCACCTCTCCTGTGAAGACAGGATAAGAGAGCTGGGCTTGTTCAGCCAGGAGAAGAGAAGGTTCTGGGGACACCTTCTAGAGGTATTCCAGTATGCAAAGGGCGCCTAGAAGAAACCTGGAGAGGGACATTTTAAGAGGGCATGGAGTGATAGTAGAAGGGGTAATGGCATTAAGATGAAAGAGGGTAGATTTAGATTAGGTATTAGAAATTATTTACTGTGAGGTTGGTGAGGGTCTGGAACTGGTTGCTCACAAGGCCAGGTTAGATGAGACTTTGAGGATCCCATGGCAGGGGGCTGCAACTAGATGATTTTTAAAGTCCCTTCCAACCCAAACCATGGTTTGATTCTATGTTTCTACGATCACATCCTCATTTGTATTTTCAAACTGCATTGAAAAATCTTCATTAAAAGGTATGCTACTAATATTGTTTAGCTACTTCTATTCAATTGTAAATATTATCCCAAAATAACTGTTGCAACCAATATCCACTTTTATATTTCTTCAGCTATATTCCTTAATTTTAATGACCATGATATTCTGACATGCTTCTGAGTCATGATTATGTAAATTGCATTTGCATAAAAGACTTACATGCTCTTCTAGAACTCTTGATAGAAAATTTTTAGCCATTACAGAGGAAAGAGGAAGTCTTTCTTATCTAGCTCTCAGAATGGTTTAGCATTACTTGTAAAACCAAATTAACTGATAAGCACCAGTATAAACAGTTGATATGTGTTATTTTGTGCTGTTTAGCAGCAGACATGGCTTTGTATTCTAATTAAGTGTAAGCTTATAATTAATAATATCCATAAATTAATCATTAGCAAGTACTTATTGTTTTTCATTTGTGATATAAAGTTTTCATTTGTGATATAAAGAAAGATAAAAATTATTTTATCTTTCATTCACCCGAGATATGCTAGTGTCCTACTAAAAGTCTACTATAACTTCATACTCATTTTGTCATTGACAAAGGGATTATGGAAAGAGAAGATCAATGTATGCCAATATTGTTCCATTTTCTTTTTCTTGGAGACAAAGGATAGGTTAAGGTAATGTATTTAATTGACTCAAATAGAAGTGTAACGGAGGCTCGGATTAGAGATGTTAAAAAGAAGCTCTCTGAACTGGTGCAGCCGTCTGACTACTACCCACTGCTGGTTTTTCAGGTTGGCAGTGATGAAATTATTACGAGGAACGTAAGGGCAATGAAGAGAGACTACAGGGCCCTGGGACGGCTGGTTAAAGGGTCTGGAGCGCAAGTGGTGTTTGCCTCCATACCTGTTGCAAGCGAGGGTGAAGGGATATATAAGAAGACTCTGCAGGTTAATTTATGGCTACGTGACTGGTGCCAAAGGCAGGGGTTTGGGTTTTTCAGTCACGGGCTGCTGTATGGGACACCTGGTTTGCTGGTGACAGGCGGGATACACCAGTCCCAGAGAAAAAAAAGGGTTTTGGGGCAGGAGTTAGCAGGGCTTATTGACAGGGCTTTAAACTAGTTATGAAGGGGGGAGGGGATTTAACTGGGCCTGTTGGGGACAAGCCCAAGAGGAACATGCTAGGGATTGAAGGATGGCGGGCTAAGGAGGACTATCAATCTCTTGTTTCACTTGTGGGAAAGGATAGCTCTTTAGACCCTGTCCCGCAGGAGAAAAAGAGTACTAGGACTGGCTCCCTGAAATGCCTGTACACCAATGCACGCAGCATGGGGAATAAACAGGAGGAGTTAGAAGTCTGTGTGCGGGCTAAAGGTTATGATCTAGTGGCGATTACAGAGACATGGTGGGACAGTTCACATGACTGGAATGTGGTCATGGATGGCTATGTCCTTTTTAGGAAAGATAGGTCAGCAAAGCGAGGTGGTGGAGTTGCTCTTTACGTGAGAGAGCAACTAGAATGTATTGAGTTCTGTCCGGGGTCGGATGAGGAGCAAGTGGAATGTCTGTGGGTACGAATCAAGGGGCTGACTGGCACGGGTGATACAGTTGTGGGGGTCTATTACAGACCTCCTGATCAGCACGAAGGAGTTGATGAGTCTTTCTACAGGCAACTGGAAGTAGCCTCGCGACTACATGCCTTAGTCGTCGTGGGGGACTTTAATTACCCCGATATTTGCTGGAAGACTCACACAGCCAGTCATTCACAGTCTAGGAGGTTCCTCGAGTACATTGATGATAATTTCTTAATGCAAATGGTGGACGTACCAACTAGGGGAGCAGCGCTGCTAGATTTAGTACTCGCCAACAAGGAGGGTTTGGTCGAAGTGGTGACGGTCAATGGCAGCCTTGGCTGCAGTGACCATGAGATGGTGGAGTTTAGGATCCTGTGTGGGAGGAATAGAATACCTAGCAAAGCCACAGTTCTGGATTTCCGAAGGGCCAACTTTGGCCTCTTCAGTCAACTGCTAAGGGAAGTCTCATGGGAAAGTGTACTAGGCGGTAAAGGGGCTCAAGATAGTTGGTTAGCATTCAAGGACCGCTTCTTCCAAGCTCAGGATCGGAGCGTCCCAATGAGTAGGAAGTCAAGTAAGGGATCTAGGAGACCGGCGTGGTTAAACAAGGAGCTGCTGGGCAAACTCAAGTGGAAAAGGAGAATCTATGGATTATGGAAGGAGGGGCTGGCCGCTTGGGAGGAATATAGGACAGTTGTTAGAGGATGTAGGGAGGCAATTAGGACAGCTAAGGCCTCCTTGGAACTCAATCTTGCTAGTCGGGTTAAAGACAATAGAAAGGGCTTCTTCAAATACATAGCAAATAAAACTAAAACAAGAGGCAATATAGGCCCACTGCTGAATGAAGTGGGTACCCTGGAGACAGAGGATATAAAGAAGGCAGAGGTGCTGAATGCCTTCTTTGCCTCTGTCTTTACTCCTGCAGACTCTCCCCGAGGGCCCCGGATTTCTATAGCCCCAGAAGGAGTCAGGACAAAGGAGGAGTTTGCTTTGGTAGATGAGGATTGGGTTAGGGATCAGCTATGCAAACTGGACATCTGTAAATCGGATGGAATGCACCCACGGGTGCTGAGGGAGCTGGCGGAGGTCATTGCTAGGCCACTTCCCATCATCTTTGGTAAGTCGTGGGAAATGGGCGAGGTGCCTGAGGATTGGCGGATGGCAAAGGTCACACCAATCTATAAGAAGGGCAAGAAGGAGGACCCGGGTAATTATAGACCGGTCAGCCTTACCTCCATCCCTGGAAAGATGATGGAACAACTTATTCTTGACTCCATCACTAGGCATATCAAGGATGAGGGGGTCATTAAGAACAGCCAACATGGTTTTATGAGGGGAAGTCATGTATGACCAACCTTATAGCCTTCTATGAGGAAGTGACTAGGTGGAGGGATGATGGTAGAGCGGTAGATGTGGTTTTTCTTGATTTCAGTAAGGCATTTGATACTGTCTCCCACAGCATCCTCATAGATAAGCTGAGGAAGTGTGGGCTTGACGATCAAGTAGTGAGGTGGATCGAGAACTGGTTGAAAGGAAGAAGGCAGAGAGTTGTGGTCAATGGCGCAGAATCTAGCTGGAGGTCTGTGACTAGTGGAGTTCCTCAGGGGTCGGTGCTGGGAACGGTGCTGTTTAATATTTTCATCAATGACCTGGATGAGGGAACTGAGTGCACCCTCAGCAAGTTTGCTGATGACACAAAACTGGGAGGAGTGGCTGACACACCAGAGGACTGTGCTGCCATTCAGCGAGACCTGGACAGGCTGGAGAGTTGGGCGGGGAGAAACTTGATGAAATTTAACAAGGGCAAGTGTAGAGTCTTGCATCTGGGGAAGAACAACCCCATGTACCAGTACAGGTTGGGGGTTGACCTGCTGGAAAGTAGTGAAGGGGAAAGGGACCTGGGGGTCCTGGTGGATAGGAGGATGACCATGAGCCAGCAATGTGCTCTTGTGGCCAAGAAGGCAAATGGCATCTTAGGGTGCATTAGAAAGGGAGTGGTTAGTAGGTCAAGAGAGGTTCTCCTCCCCCTCTACTCAGCCTTGGTGAGGCCGCATCTGGAATATTGCGTCCAGTTCTGGGCCCCTCTGTTCAAGAAGGACAGGGAATTGCTTGAAGGAGTCCAGCGCAGAGCCACAAAGATGATTAAGGGAGTGGAACATCTCCCTTATGAGGAGAGGCTGAGGGAGCTGGGTCTCTTTAGCTTGGAGAAGAGGAGACTGAGGGGTGACCTCATCAATGTTTACAAATATGTGAAGGGTAGGTGTCAGGATGATGGAGCTAGGCTTTTTTCAGTGATATCCAGTGATAGGACAAGGGGCAATGGGTGTAAACTGGAACATAGGAAGTTCCACGTTAACATCAGGAAGAACTTCTTTACTGTAAGAGTGACAGAGCACTGGAACAGGTTGCCCAGGGGGGTTGTGGAGTCTCCTACACTGGAGATATTCAAGGCCCGCCTGGACAAGTTCCTGTGTGATGTACTGTAGGTTACCCTGCTCTTGCAGGGGGGTTGGACTAGATGATCTTTTTAGGTCCCTTCCAACCCTTGGGATTCTGTGATTCTGTGATTCTGTCAGGCAAGGCTAGAAAAATGAAATATGAACATAACAAAATATATTTCTCAGCAAAGAGTTAGAAGAACTGTGATTCCATCCTATTATCTGTGCAGTATCTGGTTCTACATGTGTATCCATAGCTTAGCAATTTCAGAAAGTTACCTTGTAAAAGTTGTCTTATTTCAGAAAGTAGGAATTTCCCTGTGAACACATTGTTCCCTGTCATTCTCTTAATAATACATGAACATAATCCAGTTAGAAACTAATATCCAATTTTTAGAAACACTAGTTCAACTACATATTTTACTCTGAAGCTCACACACAGTTAAGATGAAAGGTATGATGCACACACAGCTTGATGAAGTCAAGGAGACTGTATTCCTTTCGCTTTGTCAGATCTTGTTTCACTGTTTCACTAGTAAGGCCATGGAAAAAGAATCAGAGCTGTCTGTGGACTCTGCTGTCCCTCACAATTTATGCTGCTGATGTCCTGTAATGTCAAACAGGACTGCTTGCGATTTTTTAAAATTGTAAGATGTATCTGTAGTGGGAACTTCATTTTGTATTATTCGCTAATACCTGTCTAACTTGCACTGGATAGCTTATTGAATTGCATTTCAAACAGCTGCTCTGACCAAGAAAAAGGTTTCAAACTCCAATAAATACTACTGTTGAGAAACTGTCAATGCTACAGTCAAGGACAATTGGCTGTTTGCATTTTAGCTACTGCTAATATTTCCACGGAACACTGAGTCTTTGGTTCAAGGAGTCTTTGCAGAGAAAAGGGCAAACTTGCCATACAAAAGGCATGGGTAAAAAAGTGGGAAGCAATTTTGAATGGATATTGATAGCGTGAGAGGTAGGACTAAGCATAGAGGACAACATCACTCAAGAAGGATGAGGTCTCCAGTCTGACATGTTGAGACCTCAAACTCACAAAAGGTGAAACCAGAATGGAGAGAGAATACACTACAGAAAGTCTGATATTTGCCAGTGGAGGCAAATATCCTATTTCTGAGGACTTAAAACCAAAAAGTGCTGGTTGAAACAAAATTCTTTGTTAGGCTTCTTTTTTCTTCCCCAGAACATACTCAGAGATTATGTAAATAGGTGGATGGCAGCCTGCATATATAAAGTACTCACCAGCTGGGCTGAATCACAGGAACACACCCAGACCATAAAAGCAGACTGTGTGGAGGTTGTTATGTTAGCAACCTCTTCTTGCAAAAGAGTGGTGGCTTCATGGCAGAGAGTGGGAACAAAACAATGCCAACTCAGCCTGAGAATGAATAATGTATCCCAGTCCACTGTTCAGACTCAGGCTGATATCCAGAGAAGTTACATTGCAAGAACACTTTCATTATAGAGAATTTTCATTTAAGGTTAAATCTTTATCTAAATATCTTCTCCCATGTTTTTCTTTTTTCTTCCTGAAGATGGGAACGACTAAAGACTTTTTTATGGATGAAATATTATTTTTACTTATTCAGAGAAGTGACACCTTTCTTTCATATTTAAAAATCAATGGTGAATTAAAATTTAAAGAATCTGTCAAAACTTTAATAAGTTTGTGCTTCTCTACAGCGTTTATTGTATTATACATTTGATGTTCAATCAGTCTGAATATAAAGTCAGTGGCAAATATCTTAAAGTTAGATTTATATGGGAGAACAACAACCATAAACTTACAAAGTGACTGCCCTCAACCCACAGCTCATTACAGGTTTAAAGCCAATACCTGCATTTAAGCTGGGACTTAAGTCCCACTTAAAGCAATAGTATTTTCGCACACATCTTCAAAGACATAATTAAGTTCTTTATTGTAAATAAGGCTGTGTGTTGAGGCTACTCACTGCCTTGTGTGATCAGGCCTCAATTATAATTGCACTAGATATACAGGCTTTGATACTCCTGGTGGAAAAGAGGATAATGATCCATAATATGCTTTTAATGTATAGAAAGTGAACATCTGGAAGAGTTAAGATGAAATAAGGCAGCTGACTACGATGAATCTTTTGATTTATGATGATCACATCTGCCAGAGACTCTGCAAACCTAGGTACTATATATAGGTAAAATGAAAAAGTATTAATCCCCATGCTATGTGAATACATCAATTTGTGCATGATTTTTCACTTTTATTACTCCTTGGGTTAACTTCCAGATTTAAGGAGTTCTACATTTACTTTGATAAACTCAAAAAATTGTCAGAATAAATAAACATATCACATCAGCAATATTTTGTCACTAATATATTATTTGATTTCTATTTATTGTTCTAATGTATCTTTCACAAGGCTTTAAATTTTATCATACTCTCTGCATAGCAGTAAAGCCATTTTCATTGCAAACTTGTAACAGTAATGGATAGCAGCCTTCCAGGGATAGGCTTCTGAGAAACTCATTTCACCTCATGTTGTTCAGCCACCCAGTGAATGAATTTGTTTCCATGACAGAGAAGGATTGCATAGACGACTTTCAAAATTATCATGGGGCACCACAAATCAGCAGTAGGGAAAAAAAGGAAAATATAGGTCTTGCTATTTTCTATGTTTTCTCTAATCCTTGCAATTCATGCTGTAGGAGTGTCAAATAGGGTTCATTAGCAGTTATTAGGAAACCTGAGAACTACCACTTAAATAACCCTTTAGTCATCCACAATCTGGATGACTTTTTATTTATTATTTTTAAGAGGTGAGTTGAACCCTTTCTTCTAGCCAACATGCACTGACATCAATAAAGCTGTATTTCTGCAAAACATATTTCAACATCAGTATTGTTAATAGAGAAAGAATTACAACTCAGAGTCTGATTAGTGTATGCACCTCCACTGCAAAGATTTACAGAATAGGTTTATTATGATACACTATGAGCACCTACTGACTTGAATTGTCTACTCAGAATGCATGAGATGAAGTATAGATGCACTTAAGAGTTCATGTTTACACTATAAACAGGGTTGTCTCATCAATACAAATACAAAAGACCACAAAGATGAAAACATCTCTAGGCCTGGGGAGGCTGTTGATTGGTTTGCTTACATTAAGAGATTTTTACACAGATGTGGCTTTTTTTACACCATATGTGGGCTTTTTCTGCCTTTCTGAGCTGGCGGTTGGGCTTCAAAGCAGCCAGGTATTAATGGCTTTGTGATGCTGTGTTCAACCATTGATCCTGCAAAGTATGCAAGCTCTGTGACAATGACAGAGGCATCATGTTGCTTCTTTCACACTTTCTCTTTTCAAAACCAGAGGAAAGAAATCTCTAAGAAAATATTTTCAGTATTTTTATTGAAGCACTTTGGAAAAGAAACCTTGAAAATTTTCACAGAAAGCACTGGCAAGGTGAAAAATATTTTTTAACATCTACATGCCAAAACTCATGTAAAATAATTTGAATTGGAGCTTATAATTGTAATAACAGTCATCAGCTTCAGAGGAAATAAAGTCTGAGGTGATGTAACGAAGCAGCTTGTTAGGAATACTTGTTGCCAA
Organism: Lathamus discolor; assembly: GCF_037157495.1. Taxonomy (NCBI): domain Eukaryota; kingdom Metazoa; phylum Chordata; class Aves; order Psittaciformes; family Psittacidae; genus Lathamus; species Lathamus discolor. Next base: position 13,825,454 of record NC_088884.1, on the reverse strand, counting down.
GAAGGAAAGCAAGACTCCACTCTATCTAATTTTAAGTAACAAAGCAACCATAGCCAGCCACTGTCTTCGTTCACCTAGTGAACAAGTCAGCAGGAGGGACCAGCTCCTCACAGGCAGTTTGAACGTTGGCTCCACCTGAGCAGCAGGAAAAATTTTCCTGATTTTGATTCCTGTCAGAAAACCTAAGACCCAAGAACAGAAGCATTATGTAGATAAGCTTTAGCACTGTCTAGCTTGACCCATTTTCTAACCCAAGAGAATTTTGCCACAGACTACAGTGAGAGTCTGTATGTGCATGTGTGTGAGAGAAAAATTTAAACTTCTTTCCTTCAGCTGTTCAGGTGCTGCAGGCCTACTCTGGTATTGCTCTGAATGATCAGCCTTAGTTGTCCTACAGCATTTCTAGTAATACAGAAAAAACCCTGGTTTAAATAAAAAACTGGACTCCGCTCTTGTGCTTCTATATGTGTATGCCACTTCAGTGATAGCAGTGAAATGGGATTTGCTTGTTACAAGGAAAGCTGTGCCAAAAATCTCGAGTGATTATTCTTTCCATAAATTTTTTTTTGCAGCATGACTTCGTATCTGGTTTTAGTTCCAAAATTAAAAGATTATATTAGACATTATTTTACTTATAACTGCATGGTGCTCACCCTAGCTAATAAACCCCTTGCAGATTTGAAAGTATGGAGGAATTAACCTTCCAGATATTCAGGGTGTGAACGACTTACAAATGGGATATGGTGGAGGAAGGGCATCTGTCAAAGTTCACACCTGGAGCTCTGCCATAACAAAAACAAAGGATGAAACCCCCTGACCTCCAATCATAGCGTTAATTCCCAGATTGTTCTTTGGTTTTGTACCAACAGCTCCTTGTTTGCTTTCAAAGTAGTTACTCCTTTCTATTTTCTATTAATAGCTAATTGTGCCATTTGTTAAAAAACCTATTTGTTTCAACACCATTTTCAAGGCAGAATAGGGTTCCCTTCAATAATGTCTTGTTACACGTTCTGAGGGTGCTTTTGCACCAATACTGAAATACTACCTGAAGTTCCACATATGCAACATGGGAGATGTCCCACAGTGTAAAAATAGAGAATAACATTAATTAGTTTCAAAGGCACCCAACACTTTCTTAAGAATAATACCTTGATAATGTATTTGTAACAGTGAAGGCAATGCAATGCATTACTGCGTCAGTGTTTCACCTCATGCCAGCTGGGTAGCAGCAACTGTGTTTGCATTTAAATGGAGGCCTTTGCAGAAATGAAGCAAAAAATGCATTCAGCTCTGTAAACTACTGTAGTTCTTATTCTCTTTGCAGTGGCTAAAAGCATGTGCAGTTTTTTCATAAACTTCATTTAGACTCGTCAGCTCAGGCTGCTATTTGAGCCCTAAATCAAAGTCTAACTGTAATGCTATTGTCTTACCTTCGCAGATCTGGCATTGTTTCAATCCTTGCCAAATAGATATTCAAGGAGTTCTCTTCATAGTTTAGTACATTTATCTTCAATACTGGCTCTTTTGCTGCAGTTTTCCACTGCTGTGCTCCATTAAAAATCTATTATGTGATATTCATCTATTCTAATATTCTCCATTCCCCAATTTTCTGAAATCTGCCAGAGTATGTAAAAACTTCTTGTTCTCCAAGAAATCCATGTAACATGATTTAGATGGGAGACCAGTAAAATAAATACAGCGTTGTTTTGTATTTTATTAACATAGCTGATCACTAAGCATCATTCTACAATTTATCTATTTTGCCAACAGAATCTTAAAGGGCTTGTGATTATTAGGTTTGGAATTCCTGATATATTGAATCTCACCCTTACCAGGTTAGGAAAGATAAGGCCCAGTTAAAATTAAACTTGGCTAAGGATGTGAAAGACAACGGGAAAGGATTCTATAATCACACTGCAAATAAAAGACAGACTAGGGACAATGCAGGCCCCCTCTGGAACCTATCGGGAGAATTAGCTACCCTGGATTTGGAGAAGGCTGAGGTTCTGAATGTCTTCTTTGCCTTAATCTTCACTGGCAAAGGCTCTGACTGCACCACCCAAGTCTTGGAAGGCAGACGCAGCAACTGTGAGAATTAAGACCTTAGGCCCACTGTAGGAGAGGATCTGTTTTGAGACCATCTTAAAAACCTGAACGTGCACAAGTCCATGGGACCTGATGAAATCCATCCGTGGGTCCTGAAGGAGCTGGTGAATGAAGTTGCTAAGCCACTGGCCATCGTATTTGAAAAATCATGGCAGTCAGGTGAAGTTCCTGACGACTGGAAAAAGGGAAATATAACCCCCATTTTCAAGAAGGGGAAAATGAAGGACCCGAGGAATTACAGACCAGTCAGTCTCACCTCTGTGCCTGGCAAAATCTTGGAGCAGATTCACCTGGAAGGCATGCTAAGGCACATGAAAAACAACAAGGTGCTTGGTGACAGCCAGCATGGCTTCACTAAGGGGAAATCCTGCCTGACCAATTTGGTGGCCTTCTATGATGGGGCTACAGAACTGTCAGACAAGGGTAAAGCAGTTGACGTCATCTACCTGGACTTGTGCAAAGTGTTTGACACTGTCCTCTAAATTGGAGAGACATCCATTTCATGTATGGACCACTCGATGGATAAAGAACTGGCTGGATGGCCGCACACAAAGTGTTGTGGTCAATGGCTCAATGTCCAGCTGGAGACCAGAAACGAGTGGTGTCCCTCCAATGAGTGGTGTTGGGACCGGTCTTGTTCAACATCTTTGTCAGTGACATGTATAGTAGGATTGAATGCCCCCTCAGCAAATTTGCAGATGACACCAAGCTGTGTGGTTTGGTTGATACGCTGGAGGGAAGGGATGCCATCCAGAGGGACCTTGACACACTTGTGAGGTGGGCTGATGCCAACCTTATGAAGTTCAACCATGACAAGTGCAAGGTCCTACACCTCGGTCGGAGCAATCCCAGGCACAGCTACAGACTGGGCAAAGAAGAGATTCAGAGCGGCCCTGCGGAGAAGGACTTGGGGGTGCTGGTCGATGAGAAAATGAATATGAGCCAGCAGTGTGCGCTTGCAGCCCAGAAAGCCAACCGTATCCTGGGCTGCATGAAAAGGAGCGTGACCAGCAGGTCGAAAGAGGTGATCCTGCCCCTCTACTCTGCTCTCGTGAGACCTCACCTGGAGTATTGTGTGCAGTTCTGGTGTCCTCAACATAAAAAGGACATGGAACTGCTGGAACAAGTGCAGAGGAGGGCCACGAGGATGATCAGGGGACTGGAGCACCTCCCGTATGAAGACAGGCTGAGGAATTTGGGGCTGTTCAGCCTGGAGAAGAGAAGGCTGCGTGGAGACCTCATAGCAGCCTTCCAGTATCTGAAGGGGGCCTACAGGGATGCTGGGGAGGGACTCTTCGTCAGGGACTGTAATGACAGGACAAGGGGTAATGGGTTCAAACTTAAACAGGGGAAGTTTAGATTGGAGGAAGTTCTTTACTGTGTGATTGGTGAGGCACTGGAATGGGTTGCCCAGGGAGGTTGTGAAAGCTCCATCCCTGCCGGTGTTCAAGTCCGGGTTGCACGGAGCCTTGGGTGACACGGTTTAGTGTGAAGTGTCTCTGCCCATGGCAGGGAAGTTGGAACTAGATGATCTTAAGGTCCTTTCCAACCCTAACTATTCTATGATTCTATGATTCTACTGGCATCAGCCAAACCTGTGTTTATCACTTTTTATAGGTTCAACATTGATATCTCAGATTCATCAAACACCTTTGCCATTTTATGCTTTATGTCTCTGAAGTTTCTGTGGAGACCATGGAAATAATTCTACCATTTATACTCTGCAGGCACATTTTCATGCCATTTTTTCCTCATTGTGCAGTTGCAGTTGCTCTGGTGACCTTAGCTTAACCCGCTATACTCATTCTTTGCTTGCACTGATCTGTTTCACCCTGCATACTCCACATAATTAAATTTAGCACCAATTACGCTCTGTACTTCTGTTCTAATGCAGTTATCAAGGATTTTAAGCTCTTCAAGCTTTTTTTTTTTTTTTTTTCTTTTCCTTTTTAGCATATAAAGGACAGGATCTTAGTTCTCAAGACATACTACAAATCTTTGACAGAGAGACATGAAAACTACACTAGATTCAGAGGGGTTTTGCATATTTTGAAATAAAGAGATGCTAATGTCTCCTGTTTATCACAAATGTTTCCTTAAAACATATCCTGGACTATATTTTAAGCATAGTATGAATTCATAGTATATATGTATATATGTATATCTTTCTGGCTGTTTTGAATGGAAACAAAATTATTTGATTCAGAAGTCTGTGAATAGCGTGGCCTTCCTGGATTTTTCCGTAGTTTCATCTCTTTCTGTTTGAAACCTTACCTTATTCGATGTGTGATAATGTATTCAAACAAATAATTGTATTTCTAATGATTCAAAATTTAGTAAGCCTGTAAATTTTTCTATAAATCACAATGTTGGTGTTTAATTTGCATAACTGTAGAAAAATTTCCAGTACATGGGGCTTTAATTAAATAGGTATTTCATATCTAACATCACACAAATGCATAAAACAAAAGGAATCATGATATTAAAGGGATAACCTAAACAAAAGCATGTATGTGGATGTGGACCTCTTCTTTCAAAGGTTTATACCTTCTATAAGACCATGAGCATTAACTTTCCCATTACCGGAATCTTAGCACATTAAAACATCAGCATTATATAATCAAATTTGGTTTCTATTTTTCTAAATCTGGGTCTAAATTAGCTTTAAACAGACTTAAATAACAACTATGTCAAGAAACAGCTGGAAGATTCTCATGGTATTTAAAAAAAAAAAATCATTATTAAAATTCAAGTTATGGAGAGCTAAAGACTTGGAAATAGGCAATATACAGATTAAGCAGTGTCGCAGTTGAGTCCAAATTAATTGGAGAACTAGACATCTCTGTGAGAGGAGAGGAGAATTTAGAAGACCCATAAATCAGACCAGTTTTAAACTTTGATAGATTTCACACATCATCATAGTGGTCAGTTCTTATGCAATGTTTAGCATCTTCACTAAACATACAAAACTGCTTGTCCTTGACACTGCCAAATAAGGTGTATAAACTTTGGTGTATAGTAGAGTATACAATTCCAAAGAGCTGATAGTACATATTTAGCACTGGGTTTTACAGGCTTTGATAGTCTTATTTATGGACATTAAGGTGATAGGGTTTCAAAGTGCTTTAACAAAAAAAGAGTGAACTGAAGCAAATTTTTCATCATTCTTAATGCTTGATATTTCATGCTACTGTGGCCTTCCCCCAGAGGGGTCTCCTCTGCTCCCCATACTGTTTATTTTCTTTTTTGTCTTAGCAGTCTGAGCAGGATGTCGGGTGACGGGCTTAGAGCACAAGTCTAATGAGTTGCAACTGAGGGAACTGGGGTTGTTTAATCTGGAGAAGAAAAGGAGGAGAGGAGCCTTATTGCTCTCTGTTAGCCCATACCTCATAAATATGGATTTCATCAGTACCATTCCTTTCAAAAAACCCTACAGATTACATGCCTAATGAAGTATTGCCATGCATGGAATCGTAGAATAGTTTGTGTTGGAAGGGAACTTCAGAGGTCACCTAGTCTAACGCCATTGCAATAAGCAGGGACATCTTCAACTAGATCAGGATGTCCAGAACCACATCCAGCCTAGCACTGAATGTCTCCAGGGATAGTGCATCCACCACCTCTCTGGGCAACCTGTTCCCAGATTTTACTACCTGCATTGTAAATGATATTTTCCCCACGTCCAGCCTGAATCTCCTGTCTTTTAGTTTAAAACCATTACCCCTTAATAAAACAGTAAAGCACTTTAAGCAATGAAGTTGTGGCATTATTAAAACCTGAATCTGCCTCTGTGAAAAGCAAATGCTTTTAACTGAATTTATGGAAAATGAGACTGGATCAAGACGTCAAAATATGTGGTCCATCTTCTTGCGGCACAACCAGGATCACTTTTATTATATAATTCAGGACAGATGCTTGTTTAACCTTTTTAAAAGATTTCAGTGATGAGCTATTCATAACATTCCTAAGAAAAGGTCTCTTGTATTCTGTACACTTAAACCGCTTTATTATACTGTTAATCTTGCAACTTGGATCAATTATTTCTTGTTTTCACTAAACTGAATTTGGGAAACAGTTTATTCTCTTCCATTTTGTAGCTTTTGAATTTACAGATATATGTTAGTTAACATGGGAGTAGAATTTTTTCCAGTATGTAGCAGGTCATCAGGTGGACTGTCAGAGACAAACATACAGCTGTGTCTTTCTGGCACCTGTGTTTTTTGGTTTATCTTATGTTGGCCAATACAGCATGAAGCTGTATAATTTTGCTTACACTTGAAAGTTAGCTGAACATTGGATTGAATCACTTCTATTTGTTCCAAAGAGTCAGTTTTAATTTGTTGCAAATGGTCTTTGCCTACAAGCATCAAGGGCTACCTTGGTACTTATTCCTTAACAAATTAGCTACCACATCTAAGAGCTGGGACACAGAAAAAGAAACAAAGTTTTCTGAAGTTAAAAATAAAGAGTTGCATCTAGAATGGACTCCAGCTTTAATTTTTTTTAGAACATCTTTTTGAGAAGTTGTGTCAAGTTTCTATCTACAAATACCAGCAAAACACTTTCCAATGCAATATTAGTAAAATAAATGTTTAACATAGTTTTTAACAATGCAATACATCAGCAGTCAATTGCAAATTTATCTTGCATATGAAATATCTGGAGGAAAAAAAAGGTATTCACATGACCGTTGGGAAATTAAAGAAAAATTCTGAATGGGTTTGGTGTTATCTCTTATAATATTAAAAACTCAGGAACAAAAGAAGAAGAAGAAAAAAAAAAAAACCCAAGAAAAAAGAATGCAAATAATTGTGGAAACAGTATATTTTGACATCACCACAGCAAATTTTCCTCAGCTGAAAAGCTCAGCAGTAGAAGATGTTAACTGTTAAATGAAACACTCAGTAGTGAATAATCTTAGAGAGTTGAGTCTTTTCAGCAGCTCTGTGTTATGCTGTTTTGTACAAAATTCTTGCAATGGTGAGGTCATATTAATAGAAATGAGACCCATAAATAATTTTCTTGGTGTTCTAGTCTGTCCTAATATTCATTGGGGAAAATCTGCAGAAGTTTCTGATTCTTTGAGAAACATTTTAGAATTTATTTTACAAAAATACATTGAAATGCCTGTACTGGTTTTGGCTGGGTAGAGTAAGTGTTCATCATAGTGGCTTGTATGTGGCTATGGTCTGGATTTGTGCTGGAAACAGTATTGATAACAAAGGGATGGTTTAGCTGTTGCTTAGTAATACTTACACAGAGTCAAAGCCTTTTCTGTTCCTCATACCACCCCACCAGCGAGGTGAACAAGGATCTGGGAAAGGGACAGCTGGGACAGCTCACCTCAACTGTCCAAAGGAATATCCCACACCATATGATGTTGGGCTCAGCAATAATAGGTGAGAGAAAAAGGAGGAAGAGGGAACATTTGGAGTGATGGCATTTGTCTTCCCAAGTAACATTTATGGATGATGGATCCCTGCTGTCCTGGAGATGACTGAACACCTGCCTGACCATGGAAAGTGGTGAATAAATTCCCTGTTATGCTTTGCTATGGGAATAGCTTTTGCTTTACCTTTTAAACTGTCTTTATCTTAGCCCACAATTTTTCTCCACCTTACCCTTCTGATTCTCTCCCCCATCACACCTAGGGTGGAATGAGTGAGTACCTGCGTGGTGTTTAGCTGCAAAAATTTTGAAAGACATATATCTGAGGAGTGCCTGCAAGTCATGATCATGAGAAGCAAGTGAGGTTTGTTTTAAATTAGGGTGTTGGAATGGGAAGTCATTTCACCCTCAGCAATAAAGCTGCCATTTCCTGATATGAATTTGGATTTAGTTCATAAAATAGTCTGGTCTGATGATCCTTCAGTTTGGATTCTATGCACAGAGCAAACACAAAATGGGAAATTGCAGTGCATAGTGTAAAATTTCTCCCAGTATGTCTCAGCTAAGATTTACATTAACTGACTCAAAGGGTTATAGGAGAGTTTCTCTATTCACCCTTTCAATCAGACTGATAGTCTGCATACCAAGATGACTACAAAAGTTGGGATTGTTTTCATAATCAGATAGTGAACTGGCATTGAAAAACTACTTTCAGTATCACTTACATATATATATGTATACATGTACACACATGTACATGCATAACTATACATATGCATATATATGGATGTTGGGGGCAAATATATACATGCATGCATACACATACACATACAAAGGGGCGTGCACAGACGTGCTTATGTGTATAGAATTACTGGGAAAATAAGAAACATAATACTACATCATCTTAGTGCATTTTTTTATCCTCAGTGTGTATCAGGAGTACTTGTCAGAAAAAAATATCTATTTGAGACTGCTATAGAGGGGACATGTCAACAATTATTTATGAGACATGTATAGATAAACTTTTACTGATGCTCAATGGCTGAAGCGGAAAAGAAAGATCTTTGTGTAAGACAGCTTTGATTAGAAATGCTGGAAAATGTTGGACTCTGAAAATTTCTTCAGTTTTTTTGTCACATTATTTATATTTATTGGCATGCAAAGAGTCATTAATTAGAACAAACTAAAAGCCAAAGAGGAGATCCAGTCTAGGCTATATAAACATGCTAGTGAACTACGCATAGTGCAGGCAAATTAGTATCTTTCACATTACATGACTGAATGCGATAGCAAGTAGTTATTGCACCTTAATTTGTGCTCCCATGATAATCTTATGAAGTGCAACATCTCATTTTTAACAGGGCTTTGAGGACAGCATATAGATGTATCCTGAATACAGAAATATATGCTCATAAAATTTATTCACTCTTAGTGTTCATAAGGAACATAACATTCACCTATAATGATTATGAAATCTCCAGTTAATCAGTAAAACCTTGGTGCCGGCTCTGGTGTTATTTTCAATGGCTCAAGTGTTTGAAGTTTGATTTGTTACTTGCTTTGACTTCTTAGTGCTGAATAAAATACAATGTAAAACTAAATTATTTGCCTTTTTGACTCAGGTTTCATTAAGCAAGTATATTAACGACATGAATGACCAAAATGGGAAGGAATTAAGCTAATTTAGCAACCATTTATGCAGTACTGTAAACAGTCAGTTATTTATACTTAACAAGATGAATAAACAGGTCAAAACTATATAGGCCAAACACACAGCGGAATTAAACTGCATTTCTTATTACCCAAATCTAAAAGGCCGTTTGTCTTGAGAAGCATGATTTTATTCTGTTCCATTATTCATTTGGCTGTCTGAATAAAATTGTATTTCCTCATAGAATTGGTGATTTTTTCAGAGATTAAATTCAAATAGTTGGTTAAAATTAAACTGGAGCATAAAAGTTATTTTTCATTTCAGGAGACTGTACCTTTTGGTTTTTTTTTTGTTAGTGTAATTTATTCAGCATTACTGTATTATTGCTTAGTAATTTGAATGTATTTTCACATCCTAGAGAAGAATGTCTAAACCTATACAGTGATTCAAAATATTGTTGAGCCTGAGGCCTTTTTTACACAATCAGATACCACTTTTGACATGAGGATGACTTGTTATCCCTTTATCATACTGCTGAAGAATAACCACATTGCTGTACTTTGCTGATGCCCACCTCAAGGGAAGGTTTAACAGAAAGCCTGTTGTCTGGTTCCTAAATTCAGTTTACCAAGCTTGGCTTTTCTCTGTAAGAAACAAAGGAGGTGGAGAATGCTCTCTCATCTGGTAAAAGCTTCCAGTGATTAATGGGTCAGTGTTAGCAGTTATCTGTTATATTTTTAAGCCATTTAGACCTTTGTCTCTCTTGATACTCTGAGGTAAGGAGGTCTATAGTATAATAATGGTTTGTATGAAAAGAATATTTCCCTTTGGTTTCCCTAAAACTTCTCCTTCCTACTTGCATTGGCACACCCTTCATATGACGGGAGTAACTAGTAAGTAATCATTCTCAATGCTCCTGCCATTCACCAGCAATAGACTTCCATCATATTAGCTTCCTAAGGTTATAGGTTGTATGAAATGAAGTCACAGCTTGTCTGCAGGCCTTGGTTTTCCCCTTGTTATTCAACTATGACCAAGAAGATTTTTATTTTTATTCAGTTTTCATACTTTGTGTTATCTTTATCTGTGGTGGCCGTATATCTTGCAGTGATCCTGTTGGTTTACTTTATCACCACCCTGGAAGTTTTACCATGTAACTTATGTTAGTTGTTTCCAACATTACTTTTTCTGTCATTTATATGCACTTTCATGCTTGTTTGCTACATCTAGCTCTCCTTTTTATCACTATATGCTCCTTGACTAGGACATCCATAGAACTGGTTACTGTGTGATCCAGCATATTAACAGACTCTTCACAAATTACTGACATAAACTTGAAGATGTCTCTTATGCTGTCTTGATTCTAATATTGATAGATTTCAGCCATTTTAGTTTATTATTTGCCAAATGGGTTGGCTCCCTTCTGTCTTCCCAGTATTTCCATCTGAGTAAAGGCAAATTGAAATTTCCACTTTCTAGTTTCAGATGTGCTATCTTTCAACAGTTGTTAATGCAACTACAAAAAAGTTTTTAAAGTGTATTTTATTTACAACATCCTGGAAAAGCATCATGTAAATTCATGTTTAGATTTTAGAAAAACTCCATTCAACTAGTTACGCTACTTAGCCTACTTTACCTCACGGTTATTCTTGAAGAACTTCTTTGCATATTCATTGAATTAACAATAAAAATATAAAGCAGGGATGTACAAGTGTATCAGTTTTAAAGTAGAAAAACTACAACTTACAAACTGTTTTCTGTCATGTGTCTTTATTTCCTGTAGCTTTTTCAAAAGGCAGCCAAACTGGTTTTTTTTGTTGTTTTGATTTTGGATTTGGGTTGCTGTTGGGTTTTTTTTTCCTCATTTTACAAGTTATGCAGATTACTGAGCTTGATTGTTAAAAAAACCCACAAAACTACAAAGTGGTGTTAGTGTAAATGTTGGGAAATGAATTTCACTCTCCAAATGTATTCTAAATTATGGAATTATGAAAACTGACTGTAAGTACTGTTAAAAAAGTAAGTTTTTAGTAAGCATTAAGCACACAACCCCCTGAAATAGCATGTTTGTGTCCCAAGCCTGCACTAGATTGTGCAGAGCTGGACTTCCAACCTGCACACAAGTTGCTGAGCTGGGCCAAACTTACCTGTATCATGGCCTTTGTACTAGGCCCTTCAGTGCTTCCAGTTTGCTTAGAAAAGCAATACACCAAAAGAAAAATGTAGTATCATGCCTGTAGCAAAGACACAGACTCTTTGGTTCTTCCTTTGTTTTGGATTTCATAAATTCTGTGAATAACAGAAAATAAAGGACTCAGAAAGAGCAACTGAAACCACTTAAGAGTTGTTCTTTCCTCTGACGAGTTTTTTTCCTATTTCACTATGCAGTAGTAACTGAGAAGGAAAGTTAGACTTTCACACATCTTTTCTCATAATATGTCATATAGAGGACAGCTGATAAGGGCTTGATTTGAATTCCTATTTGAATGATATATGCGTATACATATATAAAATCATAGCCTCTTCTAGCAGGGTTTTGTATGTCCTTGCTTTGATTCTTATTTTACACTATTCAGGATGTGAAATATACGTCCCTTTTCTCCACAGGTGTGGAAAAGTGAGGCTTAACTGACACTCTTTGATGAGTGTCTTATAGCGGTGATAGTTGCAAGGAAGTAATGACTTATCACCTGAAACTGTGATGTTTGCAGGTCTTAGTTGTGCTACCCATACAAATAAACAAGCACCACAGGAAAAGTTTTGTCGGGCAGCTTATTGTTGATACCCTGTGAAAATAAACCTTTAATCCCTTCTTCCTATGGGCATTCCTAACCAAAACTCACTTCTTTCACTAAATTACCTATAAAAATTACCTTTTAAGGATGTGTCTCACAATATATTAGTTGAGATAGTCCAGCCCTGCCAGCAGCTAATTTTAGATTATCTGTGTTCCATTACATTCCTAGAAATGATACAGGTTGACCCACTTCTCTGCTGCATTGCTGCATTTACAGATCAGTGGCCTGGTTGTGCCTTATTAAGCCTTTTCCATTCTCTGTCCCACCACTGCTAAAACAGATAAGCATCCTGCAGTCTGGCTCTACAGCTCATTGTGAACTGAGACTTTTACGGACCTCCCCATATTTGAATTATTCCAAATAAAAAAGCAAATCAAGGAAAGATTAGAAGCAGCCCTTAATGCAAGACATCCTCATCTGCCTCTGCATATTTAAACAATATATATGAGAACCCTTGCATTAAAAATATTAATATGGTTGATGCCAAACTGTTCACACTTGGAAGTCTAATGTCTTTTGTTGTGTTGCACTTTTATTTTAAGCAGCGGAGGTCTCAGTGTCAAAAACAAGTTCCTGTTTTTCTTAAGTACTGAGGAACGGCTCTAAATATAACCAAAATTCAATATGTAAGATGAAATACACTACCTAGAAAACTGGAATGAACTATCTGAAAAAAAGATGAAGATGTTAGAAGTTAAAACATCACCAGAAGACGTTTAGCTCCCTACTGTCATGAATGTGGCCTATTTGCTTATTTTATTGCAACAAATATGATTGTGACAGGCTATCTGAGACTTTAATTGTTTTCTTAGGAATATTTTTAGTCAGAAGGATTCATAATCAGTTAAGGTAGTGCCAGCTAGTAATAAAAACTAAAATAGTTATTAATGTTTCATCGGTATGAAATACCAATTCATTGGTATTCTCCCTACTTTCCAATTTTTGCATTTTGAGTCATTATTTATTTACCCTTTAAAAATTTCAAAGAGAAATAAACATGTGAAATACACAACAGTCATAATTGGTTTTATTTTCTTTCTCAGATGTTATAGCTGATACATTATTTGTTTGCTTTAAGGTCTTACTGATTGTTGTCAGAATATTAGTTCACTTTATACAGCCTTACATAACATCTGGAAACACTGCTGTTAATTCTGAATATCTTCTTTACACAGAAAATTTATTAACATTAAGATAGAAACTGTGCATAGTATCCCTGATTCAGAATAATGACTGCTATGAACAAGTAGCTTTGTGAGTATCTGAAAAAATGAGCAACATTTTTCCTATGGACTTCTTTCTATGGCTTCCAAGTATATTCAAGCTGCAGCTGAAACTTTCTTGCATGTGGGGAACACAGTTCTTCTTCACGTGGATTTTCTGGTGAACTGATAAGTATTAAACACACACGCCTCCTTTTTGTTTAATAGGATGTCTTTACTTGTAAATCTGTCCTCATTAAAATGCTAATCTGGTTGAAGCTATCAAATAAGTTCAAATACTAATAGGGAAGACAGAGAGACATCTACACCATGCTTTCATGTACACTTCCTTTCGGAAGCTGGGCTAAAATTTTACTTAATGAGAATTCTCAATAAAATTGAGAATAATATTTGTCCATATATTTGTTGCTGCATTACAGTTGCTCACAGATTTTAATAAAGGTAAATGTATAAAAACTACTCTGCTGAGAGGCAACAGAATTGTGTCATACAAGGCTTTAGTATTTGAGATGGAAGCGATGAAAGTGATTCTACACCTGAAGGAAATAATGAAGACAAAATCTTTTGAAGTGGGATCTATGCTAAATTCTTGTAAATGGGTCAAGGAATTGAGAATAATTTCAGAACACCTGAAAAGTGCAGGATGAATGGGAAGCAAAAATAAAAGTTGCATGGCAGAAAATGTCTTCTGTGTTTCATACACCTGTTGATCCTACATATCAGCTGTCTTTATTTCTGTCCTTAGACCATTACCATATAATTATAGGGTTTGTTTTTGATACTGCCAGAAAGATTACACACGATAAGAAGAAACCTCCTTCAAAAAATAGCACCTTCCCAAAATGGTTTTGGGTTGTGGTTTTGGTTTTTTTTTTTCCTAAATTAATTTGCAGCTTTCAGTAGGAGAAAAATAAAAACAAACCAAAAAAAAAAAAAAAAAAGAAAAAAGGCCCTGGGTCTCTTCCTGTGCATGTCTTTTCCATTAGTTTTGTCTGCATCGTGTATCCATGCTCAGACACATCCCCTAGTAATACACTTCAGGTATGCTATGACAGGAGCAGACACTTTGAAACAGAGGAGGAGATCATTACCGCAGCATGCATACCTTCCAAAGGTTATGTCTTGATTACTAATGTATAACTGTGTCACAAAAGTGTCTTGAATTGCAAAGTGAAAAGAAACAACCCTTCCTTCCTCCAAAACAATGGGGAGGCCTCATTTTGGCAGATTTGCAGATGTCTAAACAAATTTCACTATTACACAAGAGCCAAACAATTAGAAATGTAGGGAAGGACTAAATAGTGCAAGTACAGCATCTGCTCTTTAGTGCTATTTGTTTATTTTAAACAGCAGAAACTGCTATTCAGTCAGTGCCCACTAATTTCAGATTAGGAAGACATAAAAAAATACCACAACCTTATTACCAAGTGTTCAAGAATTTACTCCAGTCTGTAAAATTCCAGCAATTTTTATATTCTTCAGGTTTTTTGCCCCATAAATTTGAGGTATTAAGATCCTATAATAGACTGCTTTTTCTTATACCAGATAAAAAAAAGGAGAAAGGTAACACATATAAGACTGCTTTTGAATTATTAACCAATTCCTGTCAATGTGAAAGAAGAAATACTCCAGTCCTCTGTTGGTTATTTGCAAAATCTGTAAGGCATTTATGCTAAAACCTGGTGATATCTGGAAGATCCAGGACTCATTGTACTGCTTGTTTTGAATCTGACAGGAACAGGATTTGAACAGAAATATCTGCCACTTACCTGCATCTAGGTGTTTTTGCATAATCAAGAAATGCACAGGTAGTTCACAGAAGACTCAGAAAAATAACACAGAGTGGTTTTCTCCCAGTATCATAGAATTTAACTGCAGTTCATATGGAGGAAAACATCCCACATTTCCTCTGTATGCATTCCTCCTATTACATTATGGAGAGAAAGGTGGGTATACAGGCACATTTCACCTTCTGCTCTGTATAATGTAGTATAACTCCTACAGCTTAACTCCCAGTTTTGAGAATCCAGTCCTCTGATATTTTCTTTCAGTGAAAACTTTGTAATCAATTTGATTTGTCGTTACCGAAAGAAAACCAAACTCTTCACAAGGAAAGCAAATCTAAAAAAAAGAAAACAAACAAACAAACAAAAAAAAAACCCAAAAACAAACAAACAAAAACCCAACAAAAAGCAAACCCAAAGAAATGCAAAACAAAAACCAAAAACTTCTGACTTTTCAACCAGACTTCAAAAACCTCAGAAAACTGATGGATTCCACCCTTGCTGAAAAGAAATTTTAATTCGTATGGTGGGTCACCTGTCTGTCAAAACTCTCTCTGCGAACATTGTGACATTAAATGAAGCCTCTGCTGACTGAACATATTTATGAGCATCTACCACTGAGCCTGTGAGAGCAATTTTGCAAGCCTACTTAAAAAGCAGGGACTCATAGACAGGAATATTGTGGTTTATAAGACCCTCTCTCATAATATACATGCCTTTGGAGTAACAGAAACAGAAGAAACGAGATACACTTGTTTCTAGGTTACATTGTTCAGACAGGCCCATCCTTCCCAAGTCATGGGTAAAATCTTTTATTTTCTTTCTTTCCAACATATATCAGCAGGGGTTCAGAACAAGGTAAAAGATTGCTTTAGCCGAAAGGACAAAAAAAAAGTCCAGGAGTCTTTTGGGACAGCCCATAATTTGAGCAATACCTTCCCTTCGAAAGCAGTTCATAACAACCTAATAGAGATTTTCATTCAAGTCACCCTTCTCCCCAACTCAAAAGGGTAGGAGGGGAGAGCTGACCTTTGATGAAGTTTCTCTCTCTTTTATTCCTTTAGTTCAAACAAAAAATCTAGGCCTTTGAGCTATACTAGTCTCTTTTTTTTTTTTTTTTTTTTTTTGTGGAAAATGAAGATATGAGGTAGTTGAATGCATACAGAAAGAAAATTCTGTCAGTTATTTAAATCTGGGGGCCATAATAATGCAATAGTTGTGATGGAAGATAGCCTTTGCATGTATTAAATATATTTATGACTTTAATGGATAAAAACGGAAATAAACAGATACTAAACTGCAGACACAACAGGGTTTTACTCTGCAAAACACTGGAGACTTCATCAATGCACACTTTAGAATGGTTACTGCTCTTAAGTAATTAATGGTTAATTAGATGCCTCTAATGGAATTAAAATTATGAACAAATGATTGGGCACATTATATTACATTTGGACATAGTTCTTTTTATGGAACAAGTCAATATGAAAAAAAAATCATTTAACTTTCCTACGACCTTGTCAGTCATATTTGCTTAAGTCTCTACTGCAGTTATATTTCCTGTGGTGCCCATTACTTCTAGGGAAGACAAGTTATAATTACCTGACAGTATGAGAATCATTTTACAAAAATAAATTCTTGCAGTCAAATATAAAATAGTCCTTTTACATCATCATAGAAATCTGTGCACTGTAGCAGAAACTAAGAAGGAAAAATCAGCCTCTATATTCAGCCAGTGTAAGTGACAGAATATTATTAAGAATGCATATGGCTACATGAACGTAGCCTCTTAATTTTATTATTTTTTTAATATAAATGTAATACTACTGAAGACGAAAGTTATTTACATCAGCAGCCTCATAGGAATGTTAAAGTGCAGTCACTTGTTTGGAGTATCTAAAAATCACAAAGTGTATCTTCGGTTTGCCTGCTTCTGCATCAGGCAAAGAAATTACAGAATTATCCTTATTTAAAGGAAGCTATTGCAAATAGGTCTGCCTTTTACTATGCTCACAGCCCCACATCCTCTGCAAATGAGAGCTGAAAGTTTTGAAATCATGTTCCAGGACTATAAATAGGAAATGAGGAATCGCAGACAGATGCCTTACTGAATTTAGGTGGCTGAGGATAGAGACCCAGAGATTTCCCTGCTTCAGCTGCTTTATACCTGTGTGGATAAAGAGTGTAGGATAAATGTGTCCAAAACGTATAATATGCATTGAAATGACAGTGTCATCATACCCCCGCAACTGAGGAGTTAAAGTGGCCTCGGACAATGCTTCAGTATAAGATAGCTCATGGAGAGAGAAGCAATAGGAGAACTCTTACCCATTACATGTCGAGAAGGTTCATGTTCAAGAGCAGTTAGTGAAGTTTTTTCTTCAGGGTGACCTCGAAATATGTTATGCTGTTTGGGGACTTTTTTCCTTGCAACTTTACCTCCAATTTCATAATCAAGAATTTAAGCCTTTATTTTGCTAAAATAAAGATGTTTTCTCCTTTAACCATTATTGTGTTTAAAAGGGTCTAAGGTACTCTGGCAAGCAAAAAGTAAACTATTTCTCCAGAAGGAATCGCAATCCTTTGGTGACTTTTATGTTTTGGGTGTGTTCGTTGGCTTTGTTTTTTTTTTCCCCACAAATTGCCTACAAAGTGCAGCCATAAAGAAAAGAAAATGTAATCCTTGATTTGGCAAAGAAAAACTCTATAGACAGAAAGTTTCTCTTCCGTGTAGGGAAATAGTGAACAGATTTCTTCTGCTTTGCAGCAGCATATATTGAAAGCTGTCTATTGATAAATAACAGCAGAAACAAGGTTTTGATGCTGATCAGGCATGATATCTGTGCTATATTGACGTCAAAATTTTGCTGAAGAAATTAAAATGTACATTTGTCCTTTCTCTCTGAAGACAAGATATGCACAAGTCTATGGAGCCTGATGGGATCTGCCCAAGGTTACTGAGAGAACTGGTGGAAGTGCTCACTTATCCACTTTCCATCACTTAGCAACAGTCCTGGCTAATCAGGGAAGTCTCAGTTGAATAGAAATTAGCAAATGTGACACCCACCTATGAAAAGGATCCAGGGAGCTACAGGCCTGTCAGCCTGACCTCAGTGCCAGGAAAGGTTATGGAGTAACTTGAATGCCATCACACAGTATATACAGGATACCTAGTCAATGAGGCCCAGTCAGTACGACTTTATGAAAGGCAGGTCCTGTTTGACTAACCTGTTCTCCTTCTGTGACAAGGTGACCTGCTTAGTGGATGAGGGAAAGGCTGTGGATTTTGTCTATCTAGACTTTGGCATAGCCTTTGATATTGTCTCCCAGAGCATTCTCCTTGAGAAACTGGCAGCACATGGCTTGCAAGGGTGTACTGTCCGCTGGGTTAAAACACTGGCTGGATGGCTGGGTCTAAACAGTAGTAGTGAATGGAGTTAAATCCAGTGGCTGGTCACATATGATGCTCCCCAGGGCTCAGTATTGGGGCCAGTTCTGTTTAATATCTTTATTAATGATCTGGATGTGATTGAGTGCACCCTCAGTAAATTTGCAAATGCTATCAAGTTAGGCAGGAGTATTGATCTGCAAGATGGCAGGAAGGCTCTACAGAGGGATCTTGACAGGCTGGATCGATGGGATGAAACCAGTCGCATGAGGTTCAACAAGGTTAAGTTCCAGGTCTTACACTTGGGTCACAATAACCTCATGCAAAGCTACAGACCTGGAGAAGAGTGACTGGCAAGCTGCCTGATGAAAAAGAACCTCAGGGTATTGGTTGATAGCTGGCAGAGTATGAGCTAGTAGTGTACCTGGATGGCCAAAAAGACCAATAACTTTCTAACTTGTAACAGAAATTGTGTGGGGAGCAGGACTAAGGAGGTGATCATCCCCCCGTAACAGCACTGGTGAGACCGCTTGAATAATGTGTTCTGTGCCTTTTAGTACAAGAAAGACATTGAGGTATTGAAGTGTGTCCAGAGGAGGGCAACATCTGATGAAGGGTCTGGAGCACAAATCTTATGAGGAACGGCTGAGGGAACTGGGGTTGTTTAGCCTGGAAAAGGCTCAAGGGGGACCTTATTGCTCTCTACAGCTACCTGAAGGGAGGTTATAGTGAGGCAGGGGTCAGTCTCTTCTCCCAGATAACGAGTGACAGGACAACAGGTAATGGCCTCAAGCTGGCCAGGGGAGGTTTAGATTAGATATTAGGAAAATCTTCTTCACAGAGAAGGTTGTCAAGCCTTGGAACAGGCTGCCCAGGAAAGTGGTGGAGTCACCATCCATAGAGGTATTTAAAAGACATGTAGATGTGGCACTTAGGAATATGGTTTAGTGGTGAACTTGGGCATGTTAGGTTTACAGTTGGACTCAGTGATCACAAATGTCTGTTCCAACCTATATAATTCTATAATTCTGCAATTAAGTAGGCTGTGGGACGTTACACTTTTTTGTTGTTGTTTTTTTTTTTTTCCAATGAAGATTATGATTTTTATAGCACATAGGGCAGTGATAGAACAGTGAGGTGCTGAAGTGGGTCCAGTGGGGGGGCAACAAATCTGGTGAAGGGTCTGGAGCACAAGTCTTAAGAGGAATGGCTGAGGGAACTGGGATTGTTTAGCCTGGAAAAGAACAGGCTCACAGAGGACCTTGGGCAGATCCCATCAGGCTCCGTAGACTTGTGCATATCTAAGTTTACTAAGTATGTCTAGGGTATCTATTAGACATATCTGGCTTCTTGATACCATTCCTGAAAATACAAGCCTCTCAACAATGATACCCTCACCGATGCTGTGAAGGCTTCCTAGAGGTTTGACTTTGACTCATTGACACCGCTGTAACACACATGTAATTCTGTTGAATGTATAAATATGCAGCATCAAATGGATATAAATTCATAATAGGTAAATTCTGGTGGGCACAAAAAAAAGAGAGATTAGAAAGCAGTCTTGAGTTTTGCAAGCTTTCCACTTCCTATTTCCTACAGTGTCAGGCACAGCTCCTGAGGTCCCAGGCAAATGCCCTCCCCACCATCCATTTGAGTGCAGCATGCTCTTGGCCGTTCTTGTTCAATAGCCATCAAGAGGGTTATTAATGATGAGGTTCAGACTGTGCAAGCAAAAGAGTGCTTCCCTTTCAAGAGTTGTCAGCTGAGTCTTGTCAAACTTACTTCCAAGGGTGCGATCTGCCTTTCTTGCATCAGTCTGGAAACATTCTCATTTGCAGTTGAGTTGACCACTGGCAGAGAGCTGTGAAGAGTGCAGCAGACTGGCTATTGCCACAGGTTCTCAAAGGACCAATTTAAGAAAAAAAAAAATAAAATTGAAAACTAGCAGTCAGACTCCTTGCCACTTTCCACTGCTGTTTCACTGATATCATTACTACTCATTCTGATCAGAACCATGCAGCAAGTTTTTCAGTTCACTGTGTACATCTGGGTGGAATGAGAAAAAGTGTTTTAAACAGTAGAAAAGTCAAAACGGCAACAAATATCATAGCAACCCCACCACTTATCTGTGGCTCTGCTCAGTGTAGACTTATCTGAAATAAAGGTGGCACACAGTTTTATGTCAGTTATTGCTCTAAAATTTCATACACCAGCTTCTGGAAAATAAAGCAGTAATAAGCGGGAATCAGGGTATTTACAGTCAATTAATGACAATTTAGAGAAACTAAAGACCCAGCACATAAACTGTAATATGCAGTCATTAACTGCTTTGGAATTCCTAATCTAAGGTTAATTAATATAAGGCTAATTAATGAATGAAAATTAAATAAGTTTTTGATCCAATCTACTGTTTAATTAGCGGTGTAATACTATTTTTATTAACAATTTAATACATATTTAGCATTTTATAACATAATTCTTTATTTAGCATTAAAAAACACTATTACAAGCAAGACAGGCTTCAAAGGAACCTAGTGAATTCATCACAAAGAATTTCTCTTTGCTAGAGCCTGGACTCGCTTCGTTCTTATTACTTAGAATCACAGAATGGTTTGGGGTTTGAAAGGGACTTAAAGATCATTTAGTTCCACCCCATCCGCCATAGCCAGGGACACCTTCCACTAGATCAAGCTGCTCATATCCCAGTCCAACCTGGCCTTGAACACTTCCAGGAAGGGAGCATCCACAACTCCTCTGGGCAACCAGTTCCAGAGCCTCACCACCCTCACAGTAAATAATCATAGAATCATAGAATCATAGAATACTTAGGGTTGGAAAGGACCTCAAGATCATCTAGTTCCAACCCCCCTGCCATGGGCAGGGACACCTCACACTAAACCATCCCACACAAGGCTTCATCCAACCCGGCCTTGAACACCACCAGGGATGGAGCACTCACATCCAACCGATTCCAGTGCCTCACCACCCTAACAGGAAAGAATTTCCTCCTTATATCCAATCTAAACTTCCCCTGTTTAAGTTTTAACCTGTTACCCCTTGTCCTGTCACTACAGTCCCTGATGAAGAGTCCCTCCCCAGCATCCCTATAGACGTCCTTCAGATACTGGAAGGCTGCTATGAGGTCCCCACGCAGCCTTCTCTTCTCCAGGCTGAACAGCCCCAACTTCCTCAACCTGTCTTCATACGGGAGGTGCTCCAGTCCCCTGATCATCCTCGTGGCCTCCTCTGGACTTGTTCCAGCAGTTCCATGTCCTTTTTATGTTGAGGACACCAGAACTGCACACAATACTCCAGGTGAGGTCTCACGAGAGCAGAGTAGAGGGGCAGGATCACCTCCTTCGACCTGCTGGTCACGCTCCTTTTCATGCAGCCCAGGATATGGTTGGCTTTCTGGGCTGCAAGTGCACACTGAAGCTGGCTCATGTTCATTTTCTCATCGACCAGCACCCCCAAGTCCTTCTCCGCAGGGCCGCTCTGAATCTCTTCTTTGCCCAATCTGTAGCTGTGCCTGGGATTGCTCCGACCCAGCTGTAGGACCTTGCACAACTTGTCGTGGTTGAACTTCATAAAGTTGGCATCAGCCCACCTCACAAGCGTGTCAAGGTCCTTCTGGATGGCATCCCTTCCCTCCAGCATATCAACTGGACCACACAGCTTGGTGTTCTAATACCTAATCTAAATCTACCCTCTTTCATCTTAATGCCATTACCCCTTGTACTATCACTCCATGCCCTCTTAAAATGTTCCTCTCCAGGTTTCTTCTAGGCGCCCTTCAGGTACTGGAAGACTGCTAGAAGGTGTCCCCAGAGCCTTCTCTTCTCCTGGCTGAACAAGCCAAGCTCTCTTAGCCTGTCTTCACAGGAGAGCTGCTCCAGCAACCTGAGCATCTTTGTCTCCTTCCTCTGGACACACTCCAGGCGATCCCTGTCCTTCTTATGTTGGGGGCCCTACAGCTGAATGCAGCACCCCTGGTAGGGTCTCATGAGAGCAGAGTAGAGGGGGAGAATCACCTGCCTCGACCTGCTGCTCACACTTCTTTTGAGGGAGCCCAAGATACGGTTGGCTTTCTGGGCTGCAAGCACACATTGATGGTTCATGCTGAGCTTTCTGTCAACCAACATCTCCTAGCCCTTTTTCTCAGGGCTGCTTTTAATCTACTTATTGCCCAGCCTGTATTTGCACTTGGGACTGCCGCAGCCCAGGTGCAGCACCTTATGCTTGGCCTTGATGAATTTTGAGGCTTACCTCCCAAGCCTGTCAAGGTCTCTCTAGATGGCATCCCTTCCCTCCAGCATATCAATCACACCACATAACCTGGTGTTGTTGGTGGCAAACTTGATGAGAGTACTCTCAATCCCACTGTGCGCACTGTCGACAAAGACATAAACCAGCAACAGTCCTGATACCAGCCGCTGAGGAATGTCATTTGTCACTCAAGATATTTTCTGCAACACTTTGAGTGCAACCATCCAACCACTTTCTTATCCACCTAGTGGTTCGTCCATCAAATCCATGCCTCTCCAGTTTAGAGACCAGGATATAATGCTGGACAGTGCCTGTAGGCTTCCTTTTTGTGTTTGCTTCTTCATGATCTCCTTGTTCATCCATGCAGGCCTCATGGCACTTTTGCCTGAGTTCTTCTTTGTTGGAATGCATTGTTCCTGAACTTGGAAAAGGTAATCCTTGAATATTAATCAGCTTTCCTGGGTCCTTCTTGCCTCCAGGGCTTTATCTCAAGTTAATCTACAAAGCAGATACCTCAAGGGGCCAATGTCTGCTCTCATGAAGTCCAGGTTAGCAAGCTTGCTGTGCAGCCTTTCTCACTGACCTAAAGATCTTGAGCTCCACTATTTCATGGTCACAGCAGTCAAGGCTGCCCTTAACTTCCTCACCAGCCTAGACTTGTTGGTTCAGAATAGCATCTCCCCTCTATCTCTTGGAGAAAGAAATTATCACCAATGCATGCCAGAAACCTCCAGGATTGCTTATGCCTTGCTGTGCTGTCCCTCCAACAAATACCCAGGTGGTTGAAGGCCCCCATGAGCACCAGGGCTTGTGAATGTGAGCTTTTCCTATCTGTATATAGAGGGCCTTATTGGTCTTCCTGGTTGAGCAGCCCACCACTGTAATGTCACCTGTCTCTGCCTTCCCTTTTATCCTGACCCAATAGCTTTCAGTTAGCTCCTCATCCATCCCCCAGGTGGAGTTCCATGCACTCCAGGTCATCATTAACCTAGAGTGCAACACACCCTCCTCATCTTCCCTTGCCTGTCTTTTCCTGAAAAGTCTGTATCCTTCCATTCCAACACTCCAGTCACAGGAGCCGTCCCACCATATCTCTGTGATGCCATTAAGACCATAAACCTGCAGGCATCCATATGTCTCTAACTCCTCTTGTTTATTCCCCATGATATGTGCCTTTTCACAGAGGCATTTAAGTTGGGCCTCCAGTGAAGACAACTTACTGGCTAGCATTCCTTTGTGCTGTTCATCAGGTGCTATCCTGCTGACCTGTCATTTCTCTCCAGGTTCTGATCATCTCCTGCTGGCACTGGCATCAAACTGGTAAGTCTGTGGTGGATTGAGGGTCTCTTTCCTTTAGCTTAAAATCTTTTTCATCATTTGGCAAGCCTATGACCAAAGATGTTCTTCCCATTCTCTGATAGATGGATAAGCCTGCAGTAGATTAGGTTTCTCAAAGACAGTCCCAAGCACTGTCAGAACTTCTAAGCACATTTTCTGAGCTGAGGGGCAAAGGTCTCTCCACTGAATTTAGTGGAATATTGACACATAGTAGTCAAGGAAAACTTGCTGTTCTATGTAAACTTGAAAAACATTATACTGGTGTCCTTAAATATGTAATAATAGTTTAGAAGTAGCTGGTATTGGGGGTATTCTTATACCCTTTTCTAAAATGTCCAAAGAAGTATCTCTTCTGAGTTGACTGGCAATAATAAGGCACTTATTTCTAAGCAAAGTGCAAGCATGATATAGTAAGTATTGAAAGTGTACAGAAGCTCTTACAGTTTATTAAATAGTATGTGGAAAATGATGAATTATCTTCATTTGTTTTAGTGATTATAAAGTCAGTAAAAAGTAGGAAGTATATAAACATATATATATATATATACTACGAAGTCAATAGACATTGTCTAACTTTGTTACCACAATGGAAATTACAATATAGTTTATAAGAATGTTTATCCTATTTAAACAGAAAATATGGACATATCGTTCTCAGCATACTTGTCTTCTGCCACCCCTAAAGAAGTCCTCACACAAAAAAGTAAGTCTGCTCATAAGTTTATCCTGATGATCAAAGTGCGATTTTACTATTATATCATCTGGCTGCAATTTTATAATTTTTTTTTTAATTAATGTAACTTCTACAGCAATCCTGGAAAAATTTTGGATGGTGTTGGATGGGTTTGTATTCAGATAGTGTGTAACATGCTTTAAAGCTGTCATTTGTTGAGTGCCTTATTAGATTTCAGGAATGTTATTTACTACCGAGAAAATGGGGGGGGTGGGAAGAAAAAAAAAAAAGAATTTGTTACACCAAAAAATGAAAAGAATATTAGTTTACATGTGCTCCACAGAAACACAGAACAGGGGTGTCTAGAGTAATTTTGCTTGTAAGACTTGTGCTTTTGACCAAAAACATAGATAGCAGTTGGGGTACTTGTTCTATGGTCTCTAGGGACAAGCATTATATCTTTAGTTGCACCTTTTTATAAGGTAAAGTCAGTACGAAAATTATTTCTTTTCCTGTTCATTTCAGCTTTCATGGTAGCCATTCTAGTTATATTTTATTCACACAATGAAAGTTAAAGAAATGACTTCACAGTACATTAATTTAATGTTAAGGGTCTAACGAGAACTGACAAAAGCAAAGAAATTCTTTCTTAAACTGTCATTCCACTCACTCATAGTGACAACCTACACTAGAAATATCCTTGTTTGGGTTTCAACTTGTATCTCTAATATTATCTTAGCATATTGACTTCAACTGCATTATTTCAGAGCAATAAAAGAGGCAACTTTAATGGACGTTTAGATAATGAGATACATGTTTAAAGCATAAAGCAGAAAATAAAAGCACCACAGCCTTTGTTTGCTTGATGGACTTCATGAGTGATATGCAGAATGCTTTCAAAAAGATGACTGTACTTAGCTGTGAAAATTCCAAATAACCATTTGCCATTAGCTGTGAAAACACCTTAGCGCAAGTTTTGTCATTAGTTGACTGAATTATACCGCTACCACTGGGAATTATAAAGATGGCTTAATGTAAAATTAGTATTTCCTTTTGACAAGAAATGTATATGAATTATGCCGGAATAATATGTATGAAATTGTTCTTAAATTGGGGTGAAGCTATAGCTTTGCCAGTTAACAGAAAATTTAAGTGGTGCAGGTCAGTTTTTCTTTGATTATGAGTGCCAATTTGTTACAAATTTTCTATCTTAATTGGGTAGTATACTAAATATCTGTAGAAAACTATAATTGCTACAAGTACTGAGATTATTTACAATTAAAATAATTTGTTCGTGAACTTTGCCAACCCAGGATATCTGCCTTTGGCACTTCTTCCCACTGAGCAACACCAAGAAACAGAACAGCACTTGTGAAATCCAGACGTCGACCACAGCTCATCGGGTGAGAGCTGCTAAAATGATTGATGGCTTCCCCTTTAGACTTTGTAATGGCAAAGTGTGTTTAAAATTTATGCAGACTACAGTCCTTTAAATAATGTGTGAGTCCTGTTTCTACTCAAATGCAAAATTGACAACCCTGAAGATGGCAGTTCTCTATTCCCAGATCATACCTACAGAACTGTCAACAGCCTGGCTGTCAGTCTGGAAACTCAGCTCTAAATTCACACATGCAATGCAGTCTGAAAAGATGACACTGATTATTTGAATTATTCAAACCCCTCTCTGTGTGCTCCTGTTCAAACAGGACTAAGCCCAGGAAATGGACATTAGTCAGTTACTTTTCTAAATAAAAAGCAAACCCAAAGCACAGAACTGAAAACATCTCAAAAAAAAAAGCCCCCTTAGTCAGCTATCCCTACTCAGCTTCAAGATTAAATGGCTCTGTATTACCCAAAACACCATTTGAGTTTGGCTTTATTTAGAGAAGGGTGGGTGGGCTGTTTTTTTAAATTTGTACAAAACACTGTTTTGCCCCAGAATAACTCCTCTGCCAAGTGAAGCTAGCATTTAAGAAACTTAAACAAAAAAAGAGTACTGAATTTAGAGACTCTTCTGAAATTGGCGCAATCAGCTGTCAGTAAAGTCACAGCATGCTTCAGCTGAAACTGCCTTAACATCTCCTCTGTCATTCACTCATGTTGCCTCCATAACCAGAATCCCCTTTTTGTGTTTTGAGGACTGTTACAAAAAACTGAAGACACTTGCCAGATCCCAGAAACGCTTCTATTCCCAATTCAGGCAAACAGCACAGGCTGGATAGGCAAGTCTTTAATTGTCTTGAGGGAAAGACAATTTGACTCATACAGCAAGAACAGATAACTTACTACAGTACAAGAGGCGTGGTTTGAATGGTTTGAAAAGTGTTGAATTTATATTCCGACACTTTTGTGATTTAAGTCCAAAATAATTCCGCTAGTGTGCTTAGAACACATTTGTTTTAAATTCCACTAATCAATGAAAATGAAATGCTGGCACCAGCTGTAGCCATATACATTGGTGATAGATGCAGAGAAATGCATAGCTAAATCGGCTTTAGTTGTATTTGTATGGAAATTGTTACTTAAAATATATTGTTCACTCCCTCTAGTCCAGGGCTATTTTAAACTCTAATAAGGAATATTCTCAAGGGAAAAGAGGAGCATTTATTCCTAAAACAAATTACCTTCTTCTGTGGTAGTACGATTAACATTTTTAATACTTCTTGTATCCAGTTCATGCTTTGAATTTCATAAGTCAGATGTTTGTAATGCTAAACTTTACTGGGGTTTGTTGGGGTTTGGTTTCTTTTTTTTGAAACCATGGAGAGTGTCTCTACCTGTTATGTCTGTTTTTTATATTTGTGACATCATTATTGAATTTACTGTTGATGTTTTTATTAAAACACAACTGTTATTTAATGTTAAAAAGGTAGAAAAAAAAATAATCTATTATCCTGTTGCTGTACCAGATGCATTCCTGTCACAGATAATTTTGAACCCAACAATATAAAGAACACCAAATAAGGTAAAAGAAAATTTAAATTGAAGACTTTCCATTTTCCCTCAAACAATGTCCAGAATTCTCCTTAAAATGCAAAAACTATTCCATAATTGCAACTATTTCATTATAAAGGATTAGCAACTGTATTCTTAGGCAGCAGAATCTGGGACCTGTGTGTGGAAGACACTCTCAATCCAAGCACCATCAGATCACAGCATCTTTGCCTTGTATAAAGACAGTCTCTACTGAATCCTTGAAGTCGGTCACCTCTGAACTCAGATTCTTGTTTCATCACTGCTTGCTCGCTTTTCCTTCTCTCATTTTCTTCCCAGCCTGTGTGCTGTACCTTAAATTACATACCTCGTTCTCAGGTTTTGGTTTGTTGTCTTTTTTTT
This sequence comes from Lathamus discolor, assembly GCF_037157495.1. NCBI lineage: Eukaryota > Metazoa > Chordata > Aves > Psittaciformes > Psittacidae > Lathamus > Lathamus discolor. The sequence continues at coordinate 13,797,503 of NC_088884.1, read as the reverse complement.
TTTTAAAAAAAAAGGAGCATTAAGCATGTTTTTAGCCAGCTGGGGAATGGCTAATCACAGGCCCGAGGCTGCTCTGGAGAGATGTCCGTCTAGTTTGGCAGAGGTTCATAACTGGTTCCCAAACCAGTTGTTATCCATCACTCACAAGGTTTATGCCGTATCCTCTGCTGCCTTTCAAGCTTTCCCAAGGCCAAGGGACTAACAGCTGCATCCCAGTCTCTGCAGGCTCCTATTCTGCTGATAGAAGCTGATAAATCAGCCTGAGGACAGAAAGCCCCGGAGAGCACTCAGTGCTCTCGGGCACCCACCAAAGCATTCTACTACCGTGGTTACCTGTAGTGAGGCAGGTTAATTTATCTCCTACTTCTTGCTCAGATTAGAAGTATCTTTCCCCTCCACACTCACAGTTTGTGGATCTGATTGTTATTAGCATGGCAGTAAACTCCAGACATATACATCTGCAGAAATGAAATGTTAAAGAGAAAGTTGTTTAGGCAGCTTCTTTATTTGCAGGGGATAGCTACAACAGGCTCCCATTTAAGTTATACCTGCTGCTGAGCTCAATAGACTCTAATAGCAGTCTAATACTTCAGACCTCACACACCTTATAGGACTCCTCTCTGACTTTCCAGACCCAAATAATGTAAACTGCTTCTATTAAGGCAGATGAATGAAGTCCCTAAGGTCATAGAGTCATAGAATCATATAATAGTTAGGGTTGGAAAGGACCTTAAGATAACCTAGTTCCAACCCCCCTGCCATGGGCAGGGACACCTCACACTAAACCATACCACCCAGGGCTTTATCCAGCCTGGCCTTGAACACTGCCAGGGATGGAGCATTCACAACCTCCCTGGGCAACCCATTCCAGTGCCTCACCACCCTAACAGGAAAGAATTTCTTCCTTATATCCAATCTAAACTTCCCCTGTTTAGGTTTTAACCTGTTACCCCTTGTCCTGTCACTACAGTCCCTAATAAAGAGTCCCTCCCCAGCATCCCTATAGGCCCCCTTCAGATACTGTAAGGCTGCTATGAGGTCTCCATGCAGCCTTCTCTTCTCCAGGCTGAACAGCTCCAACTTTCTCAGCCTGTCTTCATATGGCAAAGTTGGGGCTGTTCAGCCAGCTGAACTGTGCTCTGTAGACACCTCTTTCATAATCATTTGTCTGTAAAGACAGTTTATATGTTGCTATTGCAGAGATAGCTTCCTTCAGTCAGATGAGCTGTATCCATCATGTGCTTGCAGCCTTTTCTGAGATGACAGCAATGACAGTGATTAAAGGACTGCCACATGCTGACCTTTCAGACTCATACCAGGGCATACTAGGTCTAAGTGGGTTGGAGTTAACTTCCCTTTTGCGTATGAAACTGCATCAGGTGGAGAGTTTGACTGAGGTAATACAAGTGCAACACCTTTAACAGTCTGGGAGGGAACACAGCCAAGACAGCTCACCCAAGTTGGCCAGGGATAACGTCACATTCAGCATTAAAAAGGGAGATGGAGGACGGTGTTTGTGGCTTCTGAGGTCATTATTGTTTATAGCCTGATTGTCTGACTGAGGTGGGGGTGAGTAAATTTTTTTTTTTCTTTCTTTCCTTCGCCTTTCATTTGCCTGTTAAACTGTCTTGACTTTTACCTATGAGCTTTTTTCACACTCGTTCTTCCTGTTTTTTTACCCCGTGCTGCTGAGGGTGGGAGAGCACGAGTGAGTAAGTGGCTGTGTGGGTGCTTGTCTGCTGCCTGGGGCCAAACCACGACACAGACACAGAACAAAATATTAGATGTGCCAGTTCAAAAGTTGGAGTATGTAGCTACCTGAGAGGAAGCACAGGATGAAGAATAGAAGAAACAAAAGGATTCAGTAGGTTATTTCATCTAACCTTAGTTGGGGGGGGGGGGTTGGGGGAGTTGTTTGGGTTTTTTTAATATTTCTTTTTTTTCTAAACTGCTTTTTTACCTTAATTTACAGTAAATTTACTAGTGCTTTGCATGATTAATAACACTTGTGAACAGATATTTTCAGCCTCTCTAAGTAAATAAAGCCATGCTTAAACTCAAATGTGAATAAGCTCTTGAGTGACCGAATTATCTGTCTAGTGGTAAAAGACACAGCTATGAGAAGTATGCCAAGGTTCTGGCATACTGGCAACTCCAGGGTTGAAAATGGTACTCTGGTTATCTTTAAGCTATCTTTAAATACTTACTTTTCTATTTTTTACCTTACTTAAACAGTCCAGAGCTGTAGTGATTTTTGTCAGTGAGTTTGAAAAATAGGTTAAATTTCAACATTTAAGTCAAGTGGTACGCCATGTATCAAACACAGGGAAAAGTCATATCTGAATGTTGCAGCTTTTACCAAGTCCTGTTTTCATTTCACCAGTATTTGCTTTTGTTGTTATTTTTCAGCTGCATCTGTTGTGCAACTATACTGTTTTAACGGCCATCTTCCACAGAAAAGAAGCATGTAGGCTTCCTACTGTGGACAAAATAGCTTGTCCAAGAGAGACAACTGAAAATGGTGTGAAAGCAGTTCAAAGGGCTTTGATTTTTGCGAATTGATAAGCTGAAATAGAACTGCTACTACTTATTTCCTACCTGTGTGATCCACACACAGCAAGAGGAGGACGTGTCCATTCTGCCACGTGAGGCAATTCCTAGTTGTACCATAGAAGTGAGTTTCGATCATGTGCTCTCACAGCTGCCAGAATTCAGCTTCTCTGCTGCATGTTCTTTGGAGTTGAGGAGCTCAGTTTAGAATTTAGTAAGTCAAAACAGGAAGAGCCAGTTTAAATACCCAAACCACCAAGTCTGGATATTACCTATGGACGACAAGTTGGCATTGTAACACAGAAGGCTTCATAACAAAATCCCAAAATACAGATACAGACTTGCTCTGGATATATCCATTTCTGTGGGAAACTACTTAAGGGGAAGATAATTTTCCCTTACATTTTGAGGTGAAGTGATATAACTTCTAACGGTAATGCTATGTTCATATTGTGCATATCATTTTCAAAACACATTGGTATATTCTTTCTGTTGATGTTTCTCACTGCTTAGAACCTGTTCTTCCATATTGTTGCTGGGGCAACTACATGGCCACTGAAATCCCACCAGTCCATAGGGGCAGTGTGCAAACAAACTGAACAGCAGCATAATGCCAGGTAGTTCTTGGTGGTTTAAACTCTGGTTGGTGATTGTTAGCAAGTAAGTATTTATCTAACCAATGACAACAAAGACATTTCCATGTTACTTGGATCCAAATTAAATAATGGCTGGTAGAGGAAACAAGATAGAAACCAGAGTAGGAAGAAGTTGGTCATTGTGACAGTCTAATTTGCTCTACTGTAAATATTTAAATTCATGACTGGTGAAAAATTATGAAAGAAATAAGATTTTAGGGTAATATTTGACCAGTCATACAAATTAGAGAATACTAGCAAAGCAGATGTTTGTTATGTCTGTGTGATAGCTTGTCTTGTTCCAATTGCAAATCACACTCAGGTGAGCATATTCTTTAGTTGCTTGTCATCTATCTTTTCATCCTTGAGTACAAACTGGAAAATCTTAGTTCATTCTTATACCTTATAATATAAAATTTTATCTACTTTCTCTTTAATTGCACCAGTTAATCTCTTTAACCTGGCAACTTTGACAAGAGATTTCTGTTTAAATATGTCTCCATGTCCTGGTTTCAGCAGTAGCAGTCATTTTTCTCCTTCTTAGTACTTGGTGCAGTGCTGTGTTTTTGACTTTCAGCCTGGGAACAGTGTTGATAACACCGATGTTTTTAGTTGCTGCTCAGTAATGTTTACTCTGACCAAGGACTTTCTGAGTCTCATGCTCTGCCAGGGAGGAGGGGAAGCCAGGACGAAGCAGAGACAGGACACCCGACTCAAACTAACCAAAGAGGTATTCCATACCACAGCACGTCATGCCCACTATATTACCCAGAAGGGCTAGATCACTGCTCGGGTCAGGCTGGTTATCAGTCGGTGGGTGGTGAGTGGCTGTGTTCTCTTCCCTTGTGATTTCCCTTATCATTATTATTATTGGTGGTAGCAGCAGTGATTTGTGTTATACCTTAGTTCCTGACTGTTCTTATCTCAACCCGTGGGAGTTACATTCTTTTGATTCTCCTCCCCATCTCTCCGGGAGCAGGGGGAGGAATGGGGGAGAGTGAGTGAGCAGCTGTGTGGTTCTGGGTTGCTGGCTGGGTTTAAACCACAACACTCCGCTATAGTTCTCATGCTGGGACTAGAGCATGTCAAGTAGATCTGACAGGAATCCTACAGTTATTGTATCATTACTTTTTTTTTTCAAAACCAATTTTAAATAAATTATAAACAAAAACTAAAAAGCAAACTTTACTGTACAAAAGGGCATCTATGAAGTCTAGAGCAAGTTTCTTTCAATTAAACTAAAAGTAGAATATAATGAACATAACAGTGAGCTAAGTTTTGTGCTGTTTTATTGTCATGATTTAGTTTCTTGTTATCCGTGTTAATGTGGCTTTGAAATTACTCACGTCAAATAAGATTCAATGCCCTTCATAGATTTAAAGTAAGCCAGTTTCAGACTTAGTCATTACATCATGGACCAAATGTTATTTTTATTTTTTTAAATTTCCTTGGAATCTAAGTTTTGATCAAAATGGGGTACAATTCAATGACTAAACTCAAAGTTCTCTTGAAATGCCTCTTATGTTTATCATTTAACCCAATAGTTTGAGAAATAGTATATATTTTACATCAGAACATTGAAGAGCTGCAGAAAGTAAGAAAGATTAACCTGCTGTAGCATCGTCTCTTCAGAATCAGGACTTTGTGACCTAAGAAACAATCATATAGCACCTAGCCATAGGGGGATTTCTACAGAAAAATGAAATGGCTTGGGTATTTAACTGCAAGTGTCTGAGACTGAGAGAATGTGATCCTCCTGTAAGGCTACCTGGAACAAGAGACACTGAAGGGGGAAAAAAACCTCTGCTCTGGATATACTGCTGTGGTACCAAACATAAACACCACTGCCAATATTCATCTGACTGAGAGAAAAATAAACCCATGTCATAGAATCATAGAATCATAGAATTATAGAATGGTTAGGGTTGGAAAGGACCTCAAGATCATCTAGTTCCAACCCCCCTTTCCATGGACAGGGACACCTCTCACTAAACCATCCAACACAAGGCTTCATCCAACCTGGCCTTGAACACTGCCAGGGATGGAGCACTCACAACCTCCCTGGGCAACCCATTCCAGTGTCTCACCACCCTAACAGGAAAGAATTTCCTCCTTATAGCCAATCTAAACTTCCCCTGTTTAAGTTTTAACCCATTACCCCTTGTCCTGTCACTACAGTCCCTGATGAAGAGTCCCTCCCCAGCATCCCTATAGACGTCCTTCAGGTACTGGAAGGCTGCTATGAGGTCTCCATGCAGCCTTCTCTTCTCCAGGCTGAAAAGCCCCAACTTCCTCAGCCTGTCTTCATACGGGAGGTGCTCCAGTCCTCTGATCATCCTCGTGGCCCTCCTCTTGTTCCAGCACTTCCATGTCCCTTTTATGTTGAGGACACCAGAACTGCACACAATACTCCAGGTGAGGTCTCACGAGAGCAGAGTAGAGGGGCAGGATCACCTCCTTCGACCTGCTGGTCACACTCCTTTTGATGCAGCCCAGGATACGGTTGGCTTTCTGGGCTGTGAGCGCACACTGAAGCCGGCTCATGTTCATTTCCTCATCGACCAGCACCCCCAAGTCCTTCTCTGCAGGGCCGCTCTGAATCTCTTCTTTGCCCAATCTGTAGCTGTGCCTGGGATTGCTCCAGCCCAGGTGTAGGACCCTGCACTTGCCATGGTTGAACTTCATGAGGTTGGCATCATCCCACCTCACAAGCGTGTCGAGGTCCCTCTGGATGGCATCCCTTCCCTCCAGCATATCAACCAAACCACACAGCTTGGTGTCATCGGCAAACTTGCTGAGGGCACACTCAATCCCACTGTCCATGTCAGCGACGAAGATGTTAAACAAGACCGGTCCCAACACCGATCCCTGAGGGACACCACTCGTTACCGGCCTCCAGCCAGACATTGAGCCATTGACCACAACTCTTTGTGTGCGGCCATCCAGCCAGTTCTTTATCCACCAAGTGGTCCATCCATCAAATTGATATCTCTCCAATTTAGAGAGAAGGATGTCGTGTGGAACAGTGTCAAACGCTTTGCACAAGTCCAGGTAGATGATGTCAACTGGTTTACCCTTATCCATCAATTCTGTAGCCCCAATGTCTGTATAGGTTATTTAGAATCTCTGTATGTGAATACAGAGAAATAGCCCTTTAAGATAAATGCGCTCTAAAGATATTTACCTTAGGATACACCTATGTCTATGAATCCTATATTTCAGACTAGCCTTGAAGAGGCTTACATGAACTTTGAGCTGTTCTGGATCTTTAAGAAACATGGGTGGTTAGGATCTTTGTTTTGCCTTTTTTTTTTTTTTTTTTGAGGGTTTGTCTGTTAGCAAAGTTTAGGAATTATGTCTTGTATGCTGACATAGCACCTTTAAATTAGCTTGTTTAATTTCTTTTTACATATATTTGCTATGTGTTTTGGGGGAAAGATATATACGAGGAGAAATCTGTATTTTAAGAATTCTATCTAAAGCAAGAATCTTTCCTGTACCAAATATGTATATGGACTCTAGAAAGCCCCTGCATATTTTCAGCCTTGTTAAGAATAGAATTTTTTTGAATTACTGCATATTTCTGAAATACCCTGGAGGCTTCAAAGCCTGTTTATGCCATATATTCAAGAGAAAAACACAGATTCCTAATCTTATCATCTGAATACACAGCCCAGCACTACACTCAGAAGACAGCTGTCTTCTGAGGAGGGGAATACCTTGATGATTCCCTCAGATATTTCTGAGATTTGATGGGTCATGTGCTTATCTTTGTTTTTTTTCACTTTAGAGGCTTTTTTCTTCTTCTGCTTCTCACTGTGATGCAGAAATGGCATAGGAGAAGCAGCCTCCTCTTGCTGTTACTGAAGAAAACATGTCCTAGTAGATTAATTTCATTATAGCTAGAAGAGGTAGAACACCCCTTCTTAAAGATAAATCTCAGTCAGATATTACAAGTTGATCCTTTAGGCAAAGAGGCATGAACATTAAAGAAGGAGTTTTATCCACTTAAAAATCCCATTTTTAAGGTGAAGCAAGGCACGGAAGGAGCAAATTATGGGACCCAAGGTGGAGAGAAGAAACACTACTTCAAAAGACTGTTCACAGACAGAGAAGCATCACAAGTGTCCGAGGAGCTTCATCTACTGGTTAAGACATAAAAAGACCTGCACAAAACACTTTTTTTGCCTTGTGTTTCCAACTCTCTCCTCATTGCATCACTGTGGACGAAAAGGCATGCTCAGGTGGATGCTTCTACCCCCAGTCACACCACCAAAAAGTCTTTTAGAACAGGCTCTTTTCCCTTCCCCCCCTGCAACATACTGATAATGGCTAAACAACAGTCCTACTACCTTGGTAGTTACCTTGGTGTTACCAGAGTATGGTAACACCGTATGGTACACCAGGGAGTAGGAAATATCTTGGAAGTCATACTAAAACAAGGCTTGCACAGTACAAGTGATACTTCCTTAGAATATTTTCCCAGATGCTAGCAAACTGCAATTTACTCAGACTAGGCTAACAACACTGGTGAAAAAATACTGGAACTGCAAACAGTGTCTCATCCTCAGAAAAGGGCTGCAAGGACAGGAAAACTCCTTCCTCTTTAAGGAGCTTCAAAGAAAACCAGAGGTGAATGGTACGGTAAGGAAGGAAACATCATCTGATTTGCAGGATCAGGAAACTGAAATTATTTATAGTCTGAGGAAAATACAACCTTGAGTCAGAAGGGGGAGTAAAGGCTACCCCCCGATCCCGCCCTATGAAAAAAGAAAAGGTTGAATGTTTGTGCTTACCACACCAGCATGGACAGATTATATGGGACCAGATATGATTGTCTCATTGCTTCTTAAGCATTTGATGAGAACTTTGTTAGCCCTTGCCTCCTCCTCTTGAGTCACAAAATGGGAGGGAAAGCTCAGAAGCAGGTGGAGCTAGGTGATGCCTCATTAGGAGGCACCCTATGAAATCAAAAAGCAGGTGAAGGATTTCATGCAATATATGAGAACACAAAAGACTGAAGGAACTGAGCCATATTCAGAGCTTCAGTTTTAAACCACTACTGTCCTTGGTTTCAAGTTTTAGTTTTAATCTTATTTCTAACAGCAAGATTAGAAGCTATGTAGTGAAGCATTTAAAATCTTCAATTACATCTTCCCTTCAAACTACAAAACTTGTAGCTGTGTGCAATTCCAAACCTAAATGTAGAAGTACAAGTTCGTTTAAACAACACTCCAACTATCTGGATGTTATGCAGAAGTACGACTTTATCCTCCAAAAATAATGAAGATATCACCAAAGAAATACAGGAACTGCAGCTAATGAAATAAATGCAAATGCAGTTCATTACATATCAGTATTAAGTGATACACTGAATAATATTCCTTAGATGTATTATGCAAATTTGGCAAGCATTACAGTTTTCTTGTAATGGCAATAGAGAAAAAAATCATTCTTAATTGTAATACCTTTGGCTAGGAGGGCAAAGCAACTATCAACCATCTTGTAATGGTTTTTATTGAAGTATAAATAACCTCAATCTTATTGTATTTGATTGTTCCTGCCCATGAAAGTGTCAATGTTTTGTGCATGTGTGTATGTGAATAATCCATGTAATGTTTCCTGAATGAACTTCTTGAAGCAGTAATACTTAAATACAGAAGCAATGGGGTTTAAGTGATTATGTCACATGGCCTACCAACTTAGCAGGTGGGGAAACTCTGAAAGCTTGTTTTTGTAAATACATGGTCCAAGGCAAAACATTGCAGCTAGGTATCATGGTTCAAATAAAGAAGGTTACTGGATACCTTAGGAGACCAATAATGCAAGACAGAGCACTATAAACTTTTTCTTGCCAAGAAGGCAAATCAATGCATCTCATTCACTTCACTGATGTTTGAGAATCTGGATAAGAGGTTTGATTCCCATTATGAGGGGGTCATTAAGAACAGCCAACATGGTTTTATGAGGGGGAAGTCATGTATGACCAACCTTATAGCCTTCTATGAGGAAGTGACTAGGCGGAGGGATGATGGTAGAGCGGTAGATGTAGTTTTTCTTGATTTCAGTAAGGCATTTGATACTGTCTCCCACAGCATCCTCATAGATAAGCTAAGGAAGTGTGGGCTTGACGATCAAGTAGTGAGGTGGATCGAGAACTGGTTGAAAGGAAGAAGGCAGAGAGTTGTGGTCAATGGCGCAGAATCTAGCTGGAGGTCTGTGACTAGTGGAGTTCCTCAGGGGTCGGTGCTGGGACCGGTGCTGTTTAATATTTTCATCAATGACCTGGATGAGGGAACTGAGTGCACCCTCAGCAAGTTTGCTGATGACACAAAACTGGGAGGAGTGGCTGACACACCAGAGGACTGTGCTGCCATTCAGCGAGACCTGGACAGGCTGGAGAGTTGGGCGGGGAGAAACTTGATGAAATTTAACAAGGGCAAGTGTAGAGTCTTGCATCTGGGGAAGAACAACCCCATGTACCAGTACAGGTTGGGGGTTGACCTGCTGGAAAGTAGCGAAGGGGAAAGGGACCTGGGGGTCCTGGTGGATAGGAGGATGACCATGAGCCAGCAATGTGCTCTTGTGGCCAAGAAGGCAAATGGCATCTTGGGGTGCATTAGAAAGGGTGTGGTTAGTAGGTCAAGAGAGGTTCTCCTCCCCCTCTACTCAGCCTTGGTGAGGCCGCATCTGGAATATTGCGTCCAGTTCTGGGCCCCTCTGTTCAAGAAGGACAGGGAATTGCTTGAAGGAGTCCAGCGCAGAGCCACAAAGATGATTAAGGGAGTGGAACATCTCCCTTATGAGGAGAGGCTGAGGGAGCTGGGTCTCTTTAGCTTGGAGAAGAGGAGACTGAGGGGTGACCTCATCAATGTTTACAAATATGTAAAGGGTAGGTGTCAGGATGATGGAGCTAGGCTTTTTTCAGTGATATCCAGTGATAGGACAAGGGGCAATGGGTGTAAACTGGAGCATAAGAAGTTCCACGTTAACATCAGGAAGAACTTCTTTACTGTAAGAGTGACAGAGCACTGGAACAGGTTGCCCAGGGGGGTTGTGGAGTCTCCTACACTGGAGATATTCAAGACCCGCCTGGACAAGTTCCTGTGTGATGTACTGTAGGTTACCCTGCTCTTGCAGGGGGGTTGGACTAGATGATCTTTTGAGGTCCCTTCCAACCCTTGGGATTCTGGGATTCTGTGATTCTGTGATATGTGCTATAAAAACAGCCTGTAATGATGAAAGTTGTATTTCATGTCAGAGCACATGACAGGACAAAGCGTTGCCTAGTCCATGATATTTGTAAGAAGATTCAACCTTGGGATGGCTAATCCCAAGTTTTCACCAAGTTAACTGAAGAATTCTGTGAGTTCTTTTTCTAAACAGGATGTGTTATGTACGATTTGTTAAAGATTGTCCTCTCCTTATATCAGACTAAAATTTTAAATTAGGAAATTGCAATTTTTACTTTGTAAAAAATCTGTTCTGAATTTCCAAATATGGAAAATGCTCATTACACAGTCTAATTTTGTAATCTCTTACTGCCAATATAATGGGGGAAGTTACTGCTTCAAATGCACAAGAATCAAAAGCACAGAAATAACAAAGGAAAACAGCAAGGATTGGAAATCATATTAGAGATGCATTCAGTGTGGAAAATAAAGGATTTGAAGAAAATGAATGGTCTGGAACTTAGGGACACTTTATCATTTTAATTAATCCTACTGAGGTGCTAGATGCTGTAAAATTGTTTAGGACAAAATATATTCAAAGAAATTCAACTGTATTTTTCCATCCAGAAGAAATGCTGTGATTTTTAATTCAGAAAAAAAAATCTTATTGTGGTTTGCTAGCTACACATGTTATACTGCAGTGAACAGCATCTATGGATCATTTAGGAAGTAAAAATCTTCCTAGTCTGTCACTTCATGCTCCAAAAGAGCTGTTTATTCACTACAATCTTTTTCTTTTATCATCATTGTCATAACTGTAATTTATTATGAAAAGTGCAATTTACATTATCTTTTGCATATATTTATAGTGTGTTTAGCATTTCAAGGACTCTGTGGCTTGCACACATGCAGAGAAAACCAGGCTACAGAAGAAGGTGGCTAGGTGAAAATAGGATATGAAGCTGAAGAGACTCCAGATCCTGCAGGTCACATATAAGATTCCCCTAAATTAAACACTTTGTTTCCAGAAATGGTATGCATGCCATGGAGTCCAGTCCTTAACAGGATACAGTAATGGGGTGCACCCTTTATTCTCACTAGTATGTTGGTTAAAGATTAGTTCCACATGGGTGTACCAGAAGCTATGTGCATAAGCATACATAAAACTAAGGTAGCATAAGCCTCACCCTATTGCTGGCTTTTGGGAAAGAATATATCCATGTTATACAAATGGACTTTTGTACGACAGTCAAGCTGGTTGTTGTACAGAATCAAGCTGTTTCATGAGCCTGTCCAGGTTCAGTAGTGTGAAACTGCACTACAAAAAGTTACCCGTGTGACAGGAACTGGGATGATGTCAGAAGTGTTCCATGAGAAAGGAGATCCAGCTGATACTCTGAATAAAAGAGACATCACAATGGGGTGCCTAGGAGGGAAGTTACAGTCAGAAGAAACACAAGGGAAATGTAAGAAAGGTTTTTTCTGTCCAAATTCATTTCCCTTTCATGAAACGCAACTTGCAGTGAAAATTATTAAGGTAAAAACTGTATCCCATCTTTGGGAGAGGCAGGAATTGTCCAGGAGTTGACAGAGACTTTACAATATCACCTTAAAGCCAAACTTAATCAGAGGTATTGATACTATTATTTTCTTTCTCTGTAACTTTTGATGACTGATTGCAATTAAGAAACTCAAGCTTCTTTTAATCTTATAGACTGCCCACCATTAAGGGTGATTTCAGGGTTGACAACAAATATCCAGCATCCCACACTCCAGGGAGTTATGAGTTCCTGTCAGAATACCTATTTATTTTTTTAAATCCTATTATTCAGTATTCAGAGATCCCCAGAAATGTAGCAAATTCACTTTCCTTTATCTGCAAAGTGCCAATAGTTCAGATGGAAAATCAGAGCTTAAGACCCTTTCTCATAAGGAAGGGCAATGGACAGAAGACTCTAAACTGTTTTCTGTTTCCAGCTTATGAAAGAAGAAAGTTTGGCCAAGGTCAGGAATACAAATCCGCAGCCTTTGTGAAGTAAATTAAAATTTAATTGCAAGTTGATAAAAACCGGTCTGTTCCGGCCTTATGTTATGTTCAGATTATGCTCACTTTGTTTTTTCTTTTCCCTTTTTCCATTTGTATAAAATATGAATGAGTTAACCAAACACTCTAAAAGCACTTGCAAGCATCTTTCTGGTTTCAGATAGTGTTTGCACTTTCATAAGTCTTAAAGTCATTTCTTTCTTCCAGTTGTCCATAACTTCTCCAGAGTCAATAAATTTAGTATTCACACTGTAATTTTTTCAAATTATTCCACCATTAAACCAAACAAAAACCACAAAGAAACACTCCCCCAACCCTCCCAAAGAACACAGCTTTCTCAAAACCTGTAATTAAAGCATTAAATCTAATAAAGAAGAGAAACAGTTAATTGATGATCAGTGTATTTTGGTCAGTTTTGTTATGGACATGTAGCCAGATCTGATGCTCACTGGAATAAATGAAGCTTGATAAAGGTTCTGAGAGCCATAGAAATCCAATATACAAATAGAATTAAATCACTGCAGTTCAAAGTGCACCTCAGAAGAACTTTTGACTCATTTTTTTTTTGCCTAAGAATGCAGAAACAGATCTAGATAAACTCATAATCCAGTCAGAGTGATAGAAAACTCTCAGTAAGTCTTGAGCAAGTTATTAATCCTACATTTAATTTAGAACCCAGTATGGTGCTGCTACTCTCAGTCATCATGCAAATAAGAGTATGAGTTTCAAAGTAGTTAAACTTACATGTATCACACTTACACGCAGAGTTATGACAAAAGGGTTTTTTCCTCATCTGCAGTGAGACTACAGTATTCAGTATCCCTTAAATATTTCATTTTGGTTATGTAGCATGGTCATCTAATATTTCATACTGCAAGAATAATGAAAAATTCAGGGGAATGAAAAGGAAATTAAAGGGAAAGGATGTGCCAAAGCAAAAAGGAATACAAAGTAATGTAAGGAAACCTTTCTGGCTTGCTTGAACTGAAATGTCAAATACAGGATTCCTAATGCTTCTAGGTCTAGGTCCTCCTGCTGTTTCTGATTCTGTTATCTGTAAAAGTGTATGTTGTAAAACAAACAAACAAACTTTCTAAAATTTTAAAAGCATCAAAAGCTCAAGAATGTTTAAATTTGTTTTAATATAGTCATTATATAACTGTGCAGATACTTCATTAAGGAAGTATATTCGCTCATATAGTACCTGGACAACAGTTTGAAAATCAGTCCTTGTTCTCCTAATGTGGGACCTAATTTTTCAAAATCATGAACCACTGCTACCCATCTCCTAGCAACTGCTAGAAAACCTAGCAACCGCAAGATTATTTCTTTTATTATTTTATTTTTTGAATCTCCTTCATGGGGTAGATTCTTATTTGTGATTGCATTAAAAAATCAAAAAGCTGTTAGAGCCTCTGGAGCTGGTCTTTTTCAGCTCAGTTTTATGGAACTGTACTATATTTGGATAACCACATCTGCTCTATACAGTGCTGCTACAGTACATCACTGTAACCCAGAGGTACTTAGGCAATTGAAGGAAGTATTCAAAATGGATTTAAGTCTGTCCCTCATGGCAAACCAGGAGAACTCCTGGTCAGATTGCACCATCGTTGTTTGTTAGCTGCTGAAAGATCAAGGAGCGTTGGATGGGTTTAACAAATGTAGCATATGTGTTTTTTAAAGGGGAAAGATCTGAGTAAAGTAAAGATGACCCTACCAAGGCAGAAGATACTTCCCCAGACACTCAACGGTACAACCACAAGGTGAGCTAAACATCTTCAGGTCACAGCTTGGATGTCCACATAGAAATATGCCTAGGCAGAAAAGGATGAACTTTGGGAAATAAGCTGTATCTTCTCTTGAAGCTGCTCTTATCCTGAAAATCTCACAATGTTAGCACAAAAACTTTCATGAGTTCCCAGAAAAAAAAGCAGTAAATGGAGTGGAAATATTGTTTGATGTCATCATTACAATGAAATCGACGGACAGCTAAAAAGCAGAAAAAGGGAGTGCTAAAATATAGTCCTGACTCTTAGACACTGTGCAGAGCCTAGATCTGAATGTGACCTCCACATAGGTCATAGAGATTTCAGTCTTTTCCCTATAAACTCTCTTTTATTTCTAAATTTGTTATTTTCTATCTATCTAAGCTATATGAACTCAGCAGGTGAAACTGAAGGAATATGAAATGAATATGAGTTCTCTACATGTGTAAGTGGGTCCACAGACTAGACATGTACAGCTTAAGAACAAAGATGCATTTTGGGAGTGTTCTGAGAGTTCATATATGTAGAGAAATTGAAAACCAGCATTCGCATTCATAAAATATAAAATTTCACACAAACAGCATGTATCCTTGTGAGAGACTGATCTGAAATCAGACTCCTCTGTCCATTGTCTCAAAGACTGGTCTGAGAAGCTGAGATGGAAATCCACCTATCTTTTGTCTCAGAGATGAGTGTGAAGAGTTGAGATAAGACTCCAATATCCATTGCCTGGGAGAAGTGTGTGAGGAGCTGAACTGGGACTCCACCATCCATTGCCTGAGGGATGAGTGGGAAAGAGCTAAGACTCTTCTATTCATTACTTTTAGGATTGGTGTGAGCTATTATCCGAAGAATTGCTGCAGACACATGTGTCAAAGAGCTGGCTGCAAGACCAGGGTAACTGGTCCACCAGGAACATGTAATATGTGACATGAACAGAGGTACTCCCCCCCAACTCTTTACAAAAGGGGAAAAGGTAATCACCAAGAAACACTTTGCCAAGAGACACATTGCCAGGGAGACACTGCCATGAATGAGGATGACTCCAGAAGGACACCTCCATGAGGGCATTCTCACTCAGTGACTACTACAGACCCTGAGAGACACCCTCCATGAGACATTGCCATGAGGGCAACTCCATGAGAAACACTCCATTGAGTACCTTCAAGGGGACTCCAGAAGGACACTCCAAGAGGACACTCACCACCAATGGACTCCTGGGGGACACTCTGCTCTGATACTATGAGACTATGAACCCTGAAGAACTCCCACCACCAGTGACTATGACAACAGATCCCTGGGATACCGCTGGATCCACAGTGATGATTATCTTTCTCTCTCTCTCTCTGCACCCCGAATTCTTACTTCATTTTCTACCTTTTTTTTCCAATCTCTCCTATAGCTATCTCCTTTATTACAATAATTTCCCTTTCTTATAAGAACTGTCTTTTTGTAATTTGCAACAAACAAGCTGTCCGATTAAGGTACTTGACCTAGTTTATATCTTAATTTCGCTCTTGGGATCACAAACTGAAACAGGGTCCGTCCTGGGGTTTTTCTCCAGTCTGACCCTGCCAATCTTGCTATGTCTTAGTATCTGTGTGCAATGCAGAAGGCTGTTTCCTGGCTTTCTCAATATCTCTCCTTTCTTTTCATTGTACAGCAAGGATTGATAGATGGTTTTCTTATTTTTTGCCATTTCATGTCATTCATACACAAATATTTATGTTAGGGACTTCTAGTCAGTACTATAAATTTGGAAGGCTCTACAGGTATTTTCTAAGGGATTTATTCTACCTAGCAATTTAAAATTGAATAGACTGTCAGCATAAAAGTCCCCCAAAGGCCTTTTTACATGTTTGGTGTTTCCTGATTTTTTTTATTAGAGAGACATCTGCTTTTTGCTCATCCTGACACAGCTGAATGAATCATTTTTTGTGTTATAAGATCTAACAGAAAGAAAATGACTGGACAGTGCCTCAAGTATTCTTTCTGGTTTTAAATTTGGTCCTCTCTCAAATGATTCAGACCTCTTATATGGTTCTTTGTTCATTTGAAATCCTTGTTTTGGAAAACTTTTGTTCTTTATGCAGTACCTAAATATATATGTTTAATTTCTTCTAGGTATCGATCTATCTGCAAAAAATATAAACCACAAAGTCATGCTTTAGCCAAAATGTTCCAAATGACATATTAAAACCCAGTCTTATCCCACATAAATATGGGCAGAATATTCACTCAAGTATAAAGGTCTGACATGTATTTTTTTAGAACAGCTTTATGATTAGGTAAAGAGTATAAATTGGTCAAAAAATTATTGGGGAAAAAAAGTTAACATTTTAAATATATCTAAATAAAGGAGAAAAATAGGTCATGTTAATTGAAATAAGGTTTTTGAAAAGTTATTTCATGCCTACAAAAAAGGAATTAGCCAGTCTATTTTCTATTAACTTGGAAAAGGTTGGTTTGGGTCTCATAGTCTAACATTACCTCAATACTTTTTACCACATCAGAAAAGAAAGCTACATCTTGAAATATAATGAGTAGTCTCACTATTGCAAATTACCACTATCACAAAGAATGGGTTGGTGATTTTAATTCTGAATGTGTTATTTTTCCATTTCGAAGCAGAATGGGATATGGACATTCTATCTCATCTTCATTAATTCCCTGGAACAGAAGCACTGGCAGGTTTGAGAACCTATCCTACAGTTCTTGAAGGGTTCATGAGTAGAAGGGAGATTTTGAATAGTATTATAAGCAGATGGTGTTTTTCTGTCTGTCTCTAATCCAACCATGTCTGTCTTTGCTGAAAGTTTGATATCTTGAGAGGCTTGATTCAGTCACAGGGGTTTTTTTGAGGCAGACATTCTGTTAAAGGGATGTGCTGAAATGATTGATAGGAAACAAAAGCAGTCTGTGCTGCCTTCTGCATCTGTACATTCAAGAGGTGCAAAGACTCCTGCACATTTTTTTTCCTCCAAAATTATGGAGTACACCTGCAAAAAAAAAAAAAAAAAAAAAAAAAAAAAAAAAAAAAAAAAACCAAAACGATGTATCTGCATTAAATTCTGATAACGTGTCTCACAGTTCACTTTGTTTTCCACCAGAAGCCTGTCAATACAGGGTCAGGAAGAAATGTATGATCAACAAAGAGAACATGTAAGTCATGGACTGAAGGAGAAACTGAACCACTGGCATCCCACAGAGTGGAAAAGATACTCTGTAGAGGGGTGTATCAACTATTTTCATGGATAGGACATTCTAACAGTGTAGTGATTTGCCATTCCACCATCATTTATTTAGGCAAGGAGAAAATTTTGGACCACGTAGCTGAAGATGCCTTCAAAAATTCAACAGGAGCTACTTCTCTAGATAAGTGCCAACCACTGCAGACTAAACTGCCTTCAAATGAATGAGTCTTCATAGCAGTAATATGTCCACTGCTATACTGTCTCTGGTATACTGCAACTGAGTCACAGCTTCCTTTCTTGCTTTCTTCTTCCCCCCCTCTTTTACTCCCCCCCCACCTTTTTCTTCCTTTTTTTTTTTTTTTACTCTCTTCTCTTTCTCTGCTTTTTTTAAAGTTTTTTTTTTCTTTTTATTTTTATTTCCTTTGTGTGTGTGTGTGTGTGTGTTTCTTTTTTTTCCCCTGAGCTCAGCAGGACCTGAGAAATCTTATCCAACATATAGAAGCCTTTATTTTTGTGGTGCTATTACCTACACAGCAACTACAGATTTGCAACTTCTGCTGACTACAGGTAGAACATAGCCCGCAATCAGCTTATAGTCACATCCCACAATCTATCACTGTATGTAAAGGAAACCAGCCAGCCTTAGAGAAGTGTTTGAGGGTGGAAGGCTGCTGTCTGATATTTCCTATCCTGCTGTTAGGAGAGCTTGTGTTTATATATAATGATACTTCCATACTTCCAGTGAGGAAGAAATATATGCCACTTATCAACAAAGAGAAGTACATATCAGGAGAGATCAATTCAATCCTTTGATTAACAGTAGCTTTTCTATATTTCTAGAATCAGAATTAGATATAGAAAGGGACACAGGCACTGACAATGCTGCCATGTGGGCTCCTGCACTGAAGTCACTACCTTGCCACCTGGCATCAAGCTAGAGTCTGCATCCCAGAGACTCCATAATGCAGGAGCCAACAGGGAATGAAGTTTTCAGACATGCTTTTCAGCATCTGCTACCTGAACTATCCAAAAATGAGGGTTCAGTGGATATTCTTAGAAATGTTAGCCACAAGATTGCACACCCTGGAATGGTTAGCCACTGAGAAGTCATGAGGTTCCAAAAGCCATTAGTCACTATCTGGTTTATGAGTATGGGCACCTGAAATTTTGTCTGGCAAGTCACAAGTCATCGTGTCAGTTGATAGCAGAAAGCCATGGTGGCTTTCTGTTTCCAAAAATTCATCGTTTGTTGTTGGCTGTTTCCCAAGCATGATGCTGTCCCCACCAGCCTTAGCTGATCTTCTGGGCATAGAACCTGTGGCTTATCAGAAGCAAAGCTGTCACAACACTAAAGTTTCTCAGAAGTCATATTTTTTGTCAGGCAAAAAAGAAGCCCGGGAGAGCAGGAGTCAGATAATTCAGTATCCTCTGAGAGCTGCTACCTCAAGGCAACTGCAAAAAAATTTTTCCTCATACTGAGCCTTTGTTCAGCCAGTGGAGGTCTGGGCAGCAGGCACTAGGAGATAACCAATAAGGAGTGAACAACTGAATGAATAGAAACAAAAATAAGGCTTGCTTCCACATGTGAGCTTGTATAAAACACAGGGCTGGTAAAAATAATGAATGGCCATCATCTCCAGGGTACTTCCTGGCTGAGAAACGCACACTCCAGACAGAAAATTTTGTTCCTTGAAGCACCTTGAACACCGTAAGCAGTAACAACATGCAGTCAATGTAGGTAGACAACTCTGTGTAAAGCAAACCTGAAATAGTGTAAATGTAGAGACCTCAGCAGTACCTGCTTTTATCTACCCCCATGGAGGTGCATTACTTGCTAGTAGGACTCCATTGTCACTGACAGCCAGGAAGGAAATCACAAATTATTAGTATTAAGGACCTTTTAAAATTATCTGTAGTAAAAGTAAGACTTGTCTCCGTTTTTGTAATTATAACATTAAGATGTGTGTTTCACCTTGACTTCTACAGTGTTTGTGGTTCACCATTTATCCCTGATAATAGAATAAAAAATATTTATTACTTTGATATAAAAGGAAACTACTAGGTTTCCAAAGACATAACACTATGGCTTATTTAAATGTATCTGCCTCTGATGGAATCACGAGTTGGCAAGAAAGTTTCAAGACTAAAATCGAAAAATTACCATCTCTATTAGTGGACATTGTTAACGTCCCCATTTATTAGAGAAGACAAGTAGAATTAAATAAAAATGGTTTGCCCTTGGGTGAAAATTAAAGTGACTGTTGGGAGGAATTAAAATAAAGGAAGGCTATTTTTTTCTCTCCCAATATCAATTGAATTTTCTAGTGGTTCCAAGGTGCTAGACAGGTTAAGCCATAAAGATCAACTATTGCTTCAGGGAGGAGAAAGTTGATGGATTAATTAATTCACAAAGAAAACTCAGAATCCTCCTAACTAGTCCAAGAAGGGGCTAAAATCATGATCACTCCTCAGGCAATATACCTCAAAATTAAACACTTATTCAGAACCACTTAATGATTTGATATGTTTTAAAGCATAACTCATAAAACTCACTAGTATGTCATCAGAAGATTAAGTCATGCAAAATTTCTTCCATATTTTTAAAAGAAAAAAGGACAACAGACCATCAAAAATGAGGAGATTAATAAATATTCAACAAGAGTTCATTTGATGGTGATAAATCTTCTGAGAAGTACTGGGATTTATCAATGTGCTACAAATAACACAATGTTCTAAAAAATTATCACATGGTTAGAGCCAATAATAGTCAGGAAGTCCTTATGCCAATTGGCTCCACGGGAATTTGTGATGGAAAAGACACTACAGGCACTTGCCCTGAATAGAGTCATACAGTCTCTAAGGTTTGCAAAGTAAAGAGTCAATGTTTTTAAGGACTACACATGCAGAAGCAAAGCATCTAAAGCATCATTCTAAATCCTGATTTTCATGGCTATCTGAAAAGGGCCACTGCACAAACAGCAGATTAAGCAGAGAGCTCTGGTTCTGCCAGAGTCCCTTGGCTGCCACCACACTTCCAGAAAGGGTGGGAAGGACAGCAGTTCTGCAGTCTGGAATAGCTGCATAAATATACCTCTTATTATATAAGTGCATGGAACCTGAAACTGAGAAGAAGAAAACTGACTATTTCTAGCCAATGATTTTGTTTCAGGTGAAAGAGCTGAAATGCCCCAGGCTAAAAGCAAAGCAAGTTCAAGAATGTTTTGCTAATATTGGGCACCAGGTGCAGGATAGTCTATTGATAGGTAGGAAGGTAGGTAGGTAGGTAGATAGATACATACATACATACATACACACATACATATATAGCTAGACAGACAAACAGATAGATAAAAGAATGTTAAAATTATTTGCTTCTGTGTTTTAATGGAAAAAATATTTCCTCAGTGTTTCTTTTGCCAAGTAGGGCACTAAGACCTGTAAGTAGAATGAAAATCTAGCAAGATGAACAGGGCTTTGTGGAGTTAGGGCTCATGAGATATAGCATACATTGGAACTACTTTAAGAACACCCCTGAAAAAAGAGTTAGTATTTGTAATGGTTTATAAAAAGCATTACTTATTTGCTCACTGATTATGCACATATAAAGACAGAATGTGGTCAATATTCACACATACCAGGTCCAGAACCACAACATCCCTACTTCCAAACAAACAGAAACTGAAGAGGAAAACCTTTTGAACAGAGCTTTGGTCTTTCATGTACACAATTATTCATACTATTTAACAGCACGGCAACACAGAAAAGTTTGCCAGGTTTCAATTTCACAAAAATGCACATTAGAAAGGGATAAAACTACATACAGAAAAAGAACCCCATTATCACTATCGATAGTTTGGTGAAAATTTCAAGTCAATGCTCACCATGGCTAAAGAAGCCCTCAATCTTTTCATGGAATGGCACAGAATTTTTTATCCTAGCTTTGTGAAGTTAGTGCAGGTTGCATTTTTTTCTCGTTGACTTAGAAACACCTGATGTTGCAGTTTTGGTTCAACTTGAAATTTGGAATCATTGGAATAAGCATTATTTTAAATATAGCCTCTCTCTGAAAAGTCCTAAAGGATTGTCTTTATCTCCTTTATAACACAAAATAAAAAGAGAAAGAATCATTACTATAACTGCAGTTGTCTGTCTTTGCTGCTATTTGAACAAGAGCATCACCCCATGATGTTCCAAACAAAGCAGCTTGTGAACTGTCTGCATAAAGGAATATTGCCTCCTTTCTGTGCTAGAGAGGACATTGCACCGCTTTCCACTGATAAGGCTTGTCACATGAAGAAAGAAACTAACTCAAGTTCTGTCAGGAAAGCACCTTTCATTTCCATCATGAACTCTAGATGAGAAGAGTGCTGAAGTGGTATCCTGGCTCACAGCACAATTCTCTTCCCATGCATATCCATGGTATTGCTGCATTGAGGGGCAATGCTGGCTTTTCTGTAAAGGTATTCTACTTTGGAAAGATTGTTTATGATGAAGAATAGAAGATTAAAATATGTTTGCTTTTCATCTTTTTATTTATGTATCTGACAGAAAAATTCTTTAGCCTTTGCCTATACTTGGTCCTCCAACCTGTTCTGCGTAGTATGGTTGGGATAACTATGAGTTAAAAAAGCAGGGAAAGAGGAGAAGATAATCTTAAAGAAGATGGACAGGGAAAGTTCTTAGTGTAACTACAGTTTTACACAATCCCCTCTTACAGAAGATTTATAGTTATTTGCAGCTAATGGTGCATATTTTCCTTCTTGCTTGAAGATTCATTCACAACATGCAAGATGATCACTGCATTAGACAAAAATATTCATAGTCTTCAAGGGCTCAATTTTTGAGGCATCCACGCAGATAACATCCAAGATCCGACAAAAAATTAGTCAGGTATCAAATAAAACATAGAGAATAGAGAACAGATTAAGCTTGTCGTATATGATTTAAATTCAGATTCACGCAAGCTAATGCTTTATTCCTCCCAACTAAAAAAGAAAGAAAACAACAAAAACCCCAATAAATAAACAAAAAAACACCCCAAACCAAATCAAACACAGAAACAACAACAACAAAAAAATAATTTAGTCTTTTTAAGCTCTCCCTTTAATAAAAATAACTGTGTACCTCCAGAAAGCCATGAAGACTGCCTAAGTTCTGAATCCAAGTGGACATGTCTAAGATTACCTGTTGGAACACAGGCTAGCCCTTGGCCCAGACATTCAGATGAGCTTCATAGCTTATGGATTACAAAATTCATATAATATTAATGTAAAGAGCTCTTATCCTCCAAATCATCAAAACATTTTTTTTATATGAGAATACATTATAGTATTACATTTTTATATGCGCTAATGAAAAACTTAGCAACAAGCCTGGCCAGTAACTTAGTGTTATTGTTGTCAAGATCATAAACAATATTAAATTATATTAAAAGACCAGAAACCCTAACACAAGCCCACATATCTGTGCATCACTTTGGAGTCAACATTAGTTTCTGTGAGGAGATACTTACTGTGATAATAACTGCAATATCAGGGAGAAACTTACTAAGCAAGTTCATAAAACAACCTTCTCCCAGTAATTCTGTTTCTTTCTCTCCTTGTTATGCAGGAACAGGTAGCAAACAGATTAAATGTATGATATATATTTTACAGTTCTATCAAGTAATACAATTTAGACTTCACAGGACTGACTTTGGTTTGTTTAGGGCACCTGTTGGCAGAATTCCTTGGGAAAAATTACTGAAGAACAAAGGGGTCTAAGAAGGTTGGACAATCTTCAAGAATGAAATCCTTAAGGTGCACGAGCGAGCGGTCCCTATGTGCCGAAAATCAAACCAGCAGGGAAGAAGACCAGGCTAGCTGAACAGGGAGATATTGCTGGAACTCAACAAAAAAAAAGAGGCTTTATCACCTGTGGAAGAAGGGACTGTCACCCCATGAAAAGTAGAAGGATGTTGTTAGGTTATGCAGACAGAAAGTTAGAAAGGTGAAGGCACAGATGGAACTAAATCTGGTCACTGCCATAAAAGATTATAAAAAGTACTTTTTTAGATATATTATCAATAAAAGGAGGTCCAAGAAGAACCTGTATCCTCTCCTGGATACTTGGAGGATACCTACTGACTGAGGATGAGGAAAAGGCTGACGTACTTCAAGTTGCCTTTGCCTCAGTCCCTAATAGTCACACCAGCCATCCTCAGGGTACTCAGTTCCCTGAGCTGGATGGCAGAGATGGACAGCTGATGGAAGTCCCCATATTTCAGGAAGAAACAGCGACCTCCTGCTCCACTTAGATGTATACAAGTGTATGGGGCTGGATGGGTTATGCTCAAGAGAGCTGAAGAAGCTTGCAGGGCAGCTTGCTAAGCCACTCTCCATCCCCTCTCAGCAGCTCTGATCTAGTGAGCAGGTCCCAGAACACTGGAGGTTGACCACTGTGATGCCTCTCTACAAAAGGGGCAGGAAGGCAGACCCCAGAAACTACAGTCCTGTCAGCCTGACCCCAATGCCAGGGAAGGTTATGGAGCAGATGATCCTAAGTGAGATCATAAAGCACTTGTAGGAACACAGAGGCATGGGGCTCAGTCAGCATGGGTTCATGAAGGGCAGGTCCTGCTTGACCAACCAGACCTCCTTCTACGATAAGGTGATCTGCCTGGTTGATGAGAAAAAAGATGTGGACATTGTTTATTTGGACTTACGTAAGGAATCTCACACTATCTCCCACAGAGTTCTCCTGGAGAAATTGTCCGCTCATGGCCTGGATAAGTAGGTTCTTCACTGGCTTGGAAACTGGCTGGATGTCCCAGCCCAAAGAGTAGTGGTAAATGGCATCACATCTAGCAGGCAACCGGTCACTAGTAGCGCCCCTCAGGGCTTGGTGTTAGGGCCAGTGTTGTTTAATATCTTCATTGATTTTCTGGATGAAAGGATTAAGTGCAACCTCAGTAAATTTGCAGATGACACCAAGTTGGGTGGGAGTGTTGATCTGATGAAAGATAGGAAGGTTCTGCAGTGGGATCTCAACACGCTGGATCAATGGGCTGTGGCCAATGGTATGAGGTGCAGCAGGGCAAAGTGCCGGGTTCTGCATTTGGGCCACAACAACCCCATGCAACACTGCAGGCTTGCACTCTTGGGGAAGAGTGGCTGGAAAGGTGCTTGGCAGAAAACGACCTGAGGGTGCTGATTGACATCTGGCTGAACCTGAGCCAGCTTGGGTCCAGGCAGCCAAGAAGGCCAACGGCAGCCTTGCTTGTATCAGAAACAGTATGGACAACACGGCCAGGGCAGTGATCGTCCCCCTGTACTCAGCACTGGTGAGGCTGCACCTTGAATCCTGTGTTCAGTTCTGAGCCCCTCACTGCAAGGAAGACACTGAGGTGCTGGAAAAGAAAAGGCCAGCAAAGCTGGTGAAGGGTCTGGGGCACAAGTCTTGCAAGGAACAGCTGGGGGAACTGGGGTTGTTTAGCCTGGAAAAGGTTCAGGGGGGACCTTATCGCTCTTTACAGCTACCTGAAAGGAGGTTGTAGTGAGGTGGGGGTCAGTCTCTTCTCCCAAGTAACAAGCAACAGGACAAGATACAATGGCCCCAAGCTGCATCAGAGGAGGTTTAGGCTGGGTATTAGGAAAAATTTCTTCACAGGGAGGGTAATCAGCTATTGGAACAGGCTGCCCAGGGAAGTGGTGGAGTCTCTGTCCCTGGGTGCTCAAAAACCTTGTAGATGAGGCCCTCAGTGACATTGTTTAGTGGTGGTTTTTGCAGTCCTGGGGTAATAGTTGACCGCAATGATTTTAAAGGTCTTTCCCAACTTAGCTGACTCTATGATTCTAATTTTACTGTCTTCATGGTCATTCCTACTGTGAATTTATCTTTTGAAATCATGCTACTAGTGACATCAGCACAGAGACAATGTCCCTTTTCTTTCATCATGTACCTCTTCGCTTTGGGACCAAATGTTCTTGTTGTTTACCAGAGGACAGAAGGCAGGGCCAGGGGGAGCGTACTGAAAAACAAAACAAAGACCTAATTTGAATCTGCTGATACCGTAGTTGCTCCACTTAGCCTTATCCATAACTGAAGGGGAGGATAGAAGGGGAGAAATACGGTGTCAAGTAGACAAAAGGCAGCCAAAAAAAAAAAGGACTTCTTTTGTCTAATGTCCCTTGCCACCAACATACTTTCCATAACGGTGCTCTCTGACACTGGAAATCTGGAAAATCATATTATGAGTGGCACAAGCATAATGGCTACAGGATGTAAAAAGTCATCTCCTAGGGGATGGGAAATATCTGTACCCCAGAACACATATTATTAAAAATTAAATGTCTCCAGTTTTGCTATGAATTGACTATGACTGAAGAATCTTTCTCCCACTACAACTCCAGAATAAGGAACAGAATTCTTGGTTCACAAAGGGTTTGCTCCTGACCTTGTTTAAGTCAGCGTGGACTCTTATAACTTCATTTAACTTGATATTACCTACATTTCTAGTTTGAAACAAACCCGTCTCTTATTCTTTAAAATATAATTTAGGGCTGAGGCTCCCAACCCATTTGGAGCTGTGATCTAAATTATCACCCAGAAAACAAATAATCTTATGACTTTCATCCCCCCAATTTCAATGAGAAAATTAAAAATATATATCACTTTCATTTGTTCATATTACTTCATAATTCTTACCATTTTCTAGGTAGAACTTTTGTTGTTGTATATTTACTTTTCTGGATGTATACTGCATTATGAACTAATTAGATATTAAAGCAAATTATTAGAAGTAGTTTTAAGATAAACTAATATAAATATTATAAGTAGGGTGCTGGCACTTGTCAGGCAAAGGTGAATTGATAACTACAATTGCTAATTTCAATATATTTGATGTACAAGGAAAGTACTTAAGCAATGAAATGGGTCAGCAATCTTTTTGTAGGTCCATCTCTAAGCCAATGAAAATATCCATGTTGTATCAATGATTCATTCAGTAGCTCAGTATTCATCCTGTGAAACCTGAATTCTTTAAAGCTTTGTCAGAAAAGAAGTTATTATATGGTCACTTAATTTCACCAAATATATGGACCAAACATAGGCATACCTGCATCTTCTTCATTAAAAGTGTAATCCATCAAACTCAGAGGACCTATCATAGAGTTACTATACCAAACCTCATGGACATAGACCAGTGGCTTGCTCATTGTCTTCAGAAACAGTACTTTATTTATTTTTTATTTCAAAAATATGTAAATCAGAGACAGGTTTTTTAATCTGGATATTTTTTTGTAATACAGTACTAAAGTCAAGGTTCCTACTAGCAGGTAGAATCATCGTATATTGGATCACTAAAACAAAACACACATTTAGTAGACAAAGGTGTGTAAATGTGACAAGAAGAGGAAAAGGAAGCCCCAGAAGCTCCAAAGGATGCCAGGTCAGAACTCTCCACAGCACTTCCAGAGAAAGAAAAGAAGCCTCCAAGGGGTACTAGCTAGCACTCAACTATACATGTCTTGTGAAGTCTTTTAATATCTTAGGATGAAAGGCAAATATGTAAGATGAATCAGTACCAGACTCATTTCTCCAAACCTTCACTTGTATCTCTACATCTCTTTCTATATATATATCTACTTTTCCAGAATGAAACCTTGATAAACATGTATTATGGAACTTAAAGTGCCACATACAGTTTCCATCCTCAAAGCAGAAAACTGGCGTTTAGATTCTTCACCGTACAAGAAGCAATGAATCTGCACCTCCTGCATCTGAGAGAACGGCCTCACCTGACAGTTCAAAGGCAGTCAGGAATGAGAGATCCCTGGATCAGATGGGGAGTGGAGGGAGCTTCAGGCTACAGTAGCAATTGGAGAATTCTCTTAGAAGAGCAATGATTATGGATGCTTTTGACCTTATAAATCTAGGAAAAATTTTAGTTGCCTCCATTGTCACAGCAACTTGAAATGCATACATATTATTAGACAAGCCTGAATCCGTAAGGCATCTCCTATGAAAATAAGTGACCCAGTCACTAAGAAAACAATCACATGCCGTTTACCAAAAGAGGCAATCATTATTATACATGGCTTTAGCAAAAAAAATAATTATTATTTTAGTAATATACACACTGTTGTACATATTGTTGCTCCGACTTGCTGGCTTTGAGAATTTTCTTTCCAATTTAAAGTACATAGAGCATTCTCTCTAATGATTTTGAGTTAATTTGTTTTCCTAGTGCAATAATGAAGAGATAAGTTGTGAGGAAATATAGAAGTTGGGAGAAGTATTAAAACAATACCCAATATTTGATACCTTCAATTCTAAGAGCGACTTCTCTTGAGAGAGGTTTATTTCCTCAGAGGGTGTTCCAAGTTAACTATTTGCTCAATGAAAATATATGGTATCTTAACATTTCTAGGCAAGGTCAAAATTCAAACTCCCTTTCCGTATAAGATTTCTGATGAAAATGTAAATTCATCTTTAAGAATATCCTTGGTTCTCCAAATTATGAAAATGCAAAGAGCCATTCATGACTCAAGGCTTACAGGATGCTTTTTCTTCAGCTTTAAAAGATTGACTAAGAGAAGAGAAAGATCCTTTCTCCTTCTGGGTAGCATCTTCTTCCTGAGTGTTCTGGGCAGAACAGGATGCAACTGAAAATGTGTGTAGACATAGCTATATAAGGATTTAGGGAATTTAGGAGATTCCCTTTAAGGAATTAGGGGAAATGAGGAAAATAAAGGCTAAGAATTACAGTGAAATTTAGGGAATTAGACCACTGTGTTTAGACTTTCTAGAATACTGATAACTCAGGACAGTTTAAAACTTAAAAGCAAAGTTTTATTAGCTTATATTCATTAACAGTAAACATTATGCTAGTTATTTCTTACCTCTTATCAAAACAGTCCTTTCTATTCAAGATTCCTAAGATTCAGCCCTGTCAAAATATTAGGCAGCTGCATTTTGTACCTATTTTGTACCTATTTGTAATATTGCAATACTGAATAATTAGTCAAACTCTATACAGTTACTAATAAGGCAGAATGGAAATCAGTATAAATGCATATCTTTATAATCTTTCTCTAATTAAGCACAACAAAAGAAGGCTAAACTAGAAACATGCTGAGTGTGAGAAGGAAAATGACACTTTATCAGCAGGCAACAGTAACTTCAAGAGGTACATTATATGCAATATGTTTAAAAAAGGCTACAAGTCTCTGTTAAAAAGCTCTAGCTAGTTAACCATGGTAATGTTTTTCTAGATGAATAAACTTTAGCAAAAACAATTTCCTCATCTTTATTACACCAAATTTCTGCTATTTAAATTAAATACTTTTAAAAAGAATTTACATATTTGCTATTATCATTGATTTTTAAGAACAGAGAAAAATAATTTTATTTTGGTTTTACTTTTTGTATAATATTGATTTAAATTTTATACATCTGAGGCAGTGGAAAGCAAAAATCTATTTTTGTTTTAGTTTGATTTAAAGTAATTGTCTTTTAAAATTGTATTCTTGGTGTTACACCATTTAGGATTCAAAGACAGCAAGAGAATCTTTGTCTACCAACATGGGACAGTTCAAGTCTTTTTAATTACAAAAGCTTTCCTACAACTGTTAGATTTAATTAAATCTTCCTTTTTATTACATTTAAATCTAGGTCCAAATTCAAGTTCACAATGCCTCTTTGATTCTTGGCCTCAAATGGGGAACATTTCATCTGTTGTGAAGCCAAAATCAGGAATGAACTACAGCTTAAATAATGTAAACTAAAATAAAGGAAAAAGAAGTATCTAGAGAGTCCTTTATTTATCTCCACAGTTCCTTGCTTTTCTAAATTTTATTACATCTCCCCTAAACAAATAACATGATAATTTAAGGCATATATACAAAGGAAAGGGCACAAACAATAATTTGTTGCACTTTCAATTCGAAATGTTGACTCACTACAAGAGGAAAGGTCTATTTGTGTTTAAATCTGGAATCTACTTCACCTCACTTGTTCTTGTAAAACTGTGTCTGTATTCTTAAAGAAAACAATTACATAAGCACACTTTTTCTTTAGAATAGAAGTAGCTCAGTCTTATTGTATCCTGAACAAGTGAAAGGACAACTGAGATAGCAAACCATTATCTGAGTAAAGGCCAGAATTATATTCTAACATTCTTACAGCAGATCTACTTCTCCAGTTCTTTCTCTGTTTCTTTTATTCATGTGGCCTTTATACCTTCACTAGAAACTGTTATTCACCAGTGCCATTTCCACCGAGTTTTCAAACCTTTACACCTCCTGCTAAGAAAATTATCTAAAAATTTTAGGACAGTTGGGAAGAGTAGCCTATAAAACTCTTTTTATGTACAAAAAATGACAGAGGATGACTGTTTTTTTCTTTAACAATTAAATATCTATTTATATATATATAGAATAAACAAAGCCTTATTGATTCTGCAAGGATAATAGGTGGTGGAAAAGACAGGGTACAGACAGGAAAGCAAACTTTTCAGCATTTTCATTTAAAGGTATATTCCTTGTTTGATGTCTTCACTGCTTTCTAGAAATAAAAGGTGCCTAGAAGAAGTTAAACACACATTTTCCAGCAGAGGGTCAGGTGTAATTTCAGTCTGTGCCAACCAGAGTTCTGCAAGTTTTCAGAAGATCACCTAATAAGTCTTCTGCACAGTAAACATCAAAACTCCAACTGGATAAATAAAAGCTATATAATTTGATTTAACATTCTAATGTAAAAGGATTTGAGTGGAAGATTATCTAAGATTTCTATACCTGGAGATTAGGATAGCATGATCTTCTATAAAGAATAAAAATCCACAGATATTCACATGTTGTTTGGACATTGGTTGCTTTTATGACTGATCACATTCTTCTGCAGAATTGCAAAATTTTTCTAATCTTACTTAATTCAGTCAAAAGTAGCTGGTAAAGCTGAAAAAGCAGGCTTTTATTTAGGAAAGCAGAAAGGGAAGTAATACACAGGATTTATTCTTTCTCCCACATATCTTATTTCGTCCTATTAAAAAAAGCCTGAAAATAAAAATCTCAAAAAACCAATACATACATAAAAAATAATAATACTCTCCTGTTACCAAAATCACTTTAAGAAATTTCTCTTAAGAAATTTCTCTGTTTAAACAGAGGTATATACCTGAAATCCTCTTTTATTCTCTATTTTTGATACTTGCACTGAATGCCAATCACATGCAAGAGAAAACTGTATTTGTTCCCTGTTTTTCTGCTACATCGCAAAAGAATTGCAGAATTCTTGATTATCAATTATTTTTATTCTTTGAATTATCATCATAGCCTTTTCATTCACCTCAATCAAAAGAAATTTTGCAGAAGAAATACTGAAATATGCTGAGTACTACAGTATAACAAGTCTCCACATTTCTCTGCTTGATTCTGACCTAAAACATTTCACAGGTATCCTTTTGTTAGAATGGACAGCTGTGAAAATGTTAGTTTTCTGTTCTAACTAATGTCTGTTAGCTAGAAGAATGAACAAGATTTTTGTCATTAATTTTGTTTTAGTAAAAATTGCAGATTTCACTTTAGACATTTTGAAAATTTGTGAGATTTTTTCAGTCAAAAGGAAGTAAAACCATCTAACAGACAACATTTTTTTGCAAAATGCATGAGCAAGAAGGAAAGTGAGCCATATGGGCCAAGCGGGCTGGTAATGTGGGCATGGTGTTCTCTTCTGTAGATATCATTAATTTTTTTTTTGCTATATTTCTTCACAGAAAACGTCAGAAACATTTTTTTTTTAGACTATCCTTACTCTTACTTTTTTCTGAGCTCAGGTCTGTCACACTGAAAAGAGCAAGTCCACCACATGATTACTAGGTTTGAGAAATGTTTGGAAGAGCCAGCATGTAACACCTCAAAATTCTGAGCCCAGCTATATAAAGGCAAATCAACAGATTCCTGGAGCCAGTAAATTTCTTTCACTTGATTAATGGTATTTAGTCATGAAAACAGCGTAATCACAATGCGTCAACAACATAAGCCAAACTATCTACCTTTTGTGTTATAACTGTTTCTGAAGTTCCTGAATGAGAGCTGTTGAGTTTAAAATGACATAGGAAAATCTTAGAGAGAAAGTCTGAGCTTTATTTAACTTGTAAAATGGTTTAAAAAACTGTCCTGAAATATTCAGAGCCACATCTTTCCAAGTTTACTTTGAGGGGTAATAGGGGCCCTGAGTTGCATAACACAGAACAAGCACAGGGCACTATCAAGACAAGGTTGACAAGAATCAGAGCAGACTTGGGCATTTCACTTTCCCAAATTCTCTAAGAATTAGCAAAAGTTACATGCCCTGTAGAAGAGCTATGCACACCCACACAGACACATATACTGGTTTTGGAATTTGCTGTACTTTAGAAACAAATAGGACATTGAATAATTTCAACAGCTCTTAATTTTTTTTCTCCCTGCAGTATGCCTAAGGGAAGAACTTGTGATAATGTGGAAAGGAACTTGTGTCATCACTGCAGGAACATTTGTTTAATGGCATTCATTTACATAGAAATATGCACACTAATAGGAACAATTCAGATATTCAGCAAACAGCTTGTGATTTCAAGAAACTGTTGACAATGCTAACAGTGGTAAAATACCTTCTGAGTAGCCTACATTATTATTTGTTTGCCTAATTGTCATGCTGAATCATTCTCTACCCACTCTTCTATTTCCTGTAGCGGTCATTTCCTCATATTTATTCACTCACAGGCAGCCTCTTATTTTGCAAGTCACAGCTAAGTTTTTTTAAAAGCTATTATTAGTTCAGCAAGAATTTAGAACAAATAATGTTAACTCTGCAAGTTCATGCAAAAGTAGAAGATATTTAGGCTCAGGTGGGAAAATCTTGTAACTTTTTCTCAGCCATTGTACCCCCCGAGACATACCGGTGCTGTGATCATCAGCTCTGAAGTGTGCAGATGGACAGACTCAGCTCCAGAAGTGTTGAGGCAGTTCCTTCTACGATGATAAAGCCAAAGTTCATTGTTATCACATGGGATTTAGGCATTTACAAAAGGGCTTCACGGTTTGCTGTACAAAGGGACACCTGGACCTGCTCACTTGTCTGGAAGCTGAGTGACTAGGAGTGCTTGCTCTCAAGGAGGTGCTTGCTGGAGCTGGAGAGCTGTGTTTAGGATAAGAAATCGTTTTCCATACCTGTTCTTAAACAGCATGTTTTGGTAATGCCAGTTGCACACTTTCTTTTCTTCTTCCAGGTGACTGTGTTGGTGATTTCATGTTACTGATAGTATGACCTATATTGCCTTCTTGGAGGTCAGACACCTGGGATGCAATTGCTTGCCAGTCAGAGAATATTCAAAAACACTTTTGCTACTTGTTAAAAGATATAGTTCCTGAGCCATTAAGCTTTATATTCATATTGGAATTGGGAGCCTGGAACATTGTATTGGCAATGGAAAGTTCATCTGGTCCTGGGAAGCAAAATTCTGTCTTTATCTCCTCCATAGCTGGTGTAGAAAAGGAGGAGGAAATGGTTAGTCACCTTTTACAGTTCTTATAGGTACTAAATAAGAAGTGAGCACAAAAGCCAATATGACTTTGTAGGGAAGGGTTGCTCTCCACATCTTGCTCCCCGGTATGTTTCTGGTTTTTTGTGTTAGAAACACAAGCAGGAGTAAAGACGGCATCCCAGCTAAAATGTCAAAACCTTAGAAGTAAAACAGTGTATTCTTAAATACCAGCTAGAACCACTGCAAAAAAAGGATGGGGTTTTGTTTTGCATGATAGCAATGAACTATGATTAGTATTACCTATATTATAGCTACAGCAGACAGTAACATTGAAAAGAGCTTGTCTGACCTTCTTTGAAGAAGAGAACTGCTGGACAAAATGATTAAGCAAGGAAATATTGAGCAGATTAACAAGACAGTTTGCAATAGAAATGAAAATGTAAATTTCTTTATAATTGCCTTGGTGTCTAGACACAGTGCACACAGAACCATGAGTTCAGTACATTTGTTTCTACAAAATGAAACATATCTCCAACTTGTCAAACCAACTTTATGATCTGCTATTGATCAAAATGGCCATGAAAATATTAGCGAGAGATAATGACAATTTCTTGAACTCTCTCTGTGTCTCAAGGCCTTAAAATATATTTTATAACAGCATCATTGTGTCTTAGCATTCTACACCAGGCCTGTGCTAATTATCCTGCTTAACATTGTTTCTATGGTAATAATTATACAACTTGATTTCTGTGGGTTTTGAGCTTAAGACACTGTGTTTTAGTGGGATGGGATTTCTCGGTTCTAAAAGTAGTTTTGTCACTGATTCCCTACGCAAGCTTACACAATTCACTTCTTCCCTAGGTAAATCTACCCTGCAGTAAAATGAAGTTACTAATACTTACTTACTTCACTGCAGGTAAGGGTCATGAAAGGGTCATCATGAGGGGTCATGAAGACTTGGTAACATTTACGCAGTGCTTGGAGAATATGAAGTACCTTGAACTACACTGTGACTTGGGCTATATAGCAAACCTGAAATCGTCCTCCCACCGTCGCATGAGCTACATTTTAAAAATCATCTGGTACAGAGACTGGACTCAGAATACATACTTACTGCCAGATTCTGCCTAAAATCATGTTACAATTTACTGCTTAAATTGTTGAACAGCTTATTTTCAGATGGCAGGGAAAATACGAGGAGTAACTGTATCATATAAATACTTCTGTCTCTATAACACACATTTCAGAAGATGTGATAAAAGCAAAAGCAGGACTAAGAATCCAAATCTATTTTAGGAAACCAAACACCATTTAATAATGTGAGTTTAATTCTCTAGTGTTGTGCAGTGTGCACATTACAACATTTTTGATTTTGATCTTGTTAGGAAAAACATAAATGACTATATGCCTAGAAGGTTTTATCTGTGTTTTATTATGTTCCACTGTGGATAAACATTTGTAGTGCAACAGATAAAAAAGAGAATTTAAGCCTTATTAAAAACTATAGAAGGTTCATCTTAATGCTGGACAATAGATTTTGTGGGATTTTCTCTCACTTATTTCATCCCATTATGTATTGGCCTGATTTTACTGCTTTTGCAGATGTTGAGTAGTTTTTAACTTCTAGCCTTAGAAAAGGGACTAAGTTTTGGAGTTGTGCTGAAAACAGTGTTGATAATTCAGGGATGTTACTGGTAAGCAGTGCTTACACAGAGTCAAGGCCTTTTCTGCTCCTCACCCCACCTCACCAGCCTGCTTGCCAGGGGTGCGCAAGCTGGAAGGGGACAGAGCTGGCACAACTGACCCCAACTTAACAAAGGGATGTTCCATGCCATATGATGTCATGCTCAGCATATAAAGCTGGGGAAAGAAGAACAAAGGGGGGATGTTTGAAGAGATGGTGTTTGTCTTCCCACGTAACCGTTACTCATAATGAAGCCCTGCTGTCCTGGAGATGGCTGAACACCTGCCCGCCAGTGGGAAGTGGTGAATGAATTCCTCGTTTTGCTTTGTTTGTGTGCATGGCTTTTGCTTTACCTGTTAAACTGTGTTTATCTCAACCCACGAGTTTTCTCCCTTTTACACTTCTGATTCTTTCCCTGCTCCCATCAGAGAGGGGGAAGTGAGTAAGTGGCTGTGCTTTGTTGCCAGCTGAGGTTAAATGATGACAGATTGTATGAGCCATTGCTCTATATGAATATCAGACATCAGATCAGTGGACTTACAGAGACATTAAGCTGGTTTAGAATCATGGCATTGCATCAGAGGAAAAGGTTTAGTTCTGACTTACTAGATATCTATCTCATCAGCTGTGACAAAGCAGCCACTTGAAAAAGCCATGCATCTTGATTGTTATTGCTTAAAAGGGCTTGCAGGCATTAGTATTATGCATTTTTTCAAGCTTCCTATTCCCAAAGGTTTTAGCTGGACAGTGTTACCAGTCTTTAAATGCTGTAGTTACTAGCTTGTGAGGCTTGTATTATTGGCAAAAAAATGCATATAAAACACTCCAATTAAGAAGAAAAAGTTACTTTTTTTCTCTCTCTCTCTCTTTTAGACGTTCGGCAACCATCGTCTGTTGGAAAAGGTATTTTTTCCTGTTTTATTGAGTTTTGGATGATTGAGAATAAAGCCTTTCCCTTTCATGCGCCTGGAGCTCCCTCTAGTGATTCAGCAAGCAGGGTGAAACCTCCTCATGACACTGTAACCAAGCTTTAATGAGCATATGCATTCCTAAGCAGTTCACCTCTTCAGAAAATTGAGTCATTTAAAATATAAAGCCTAAAATATTATCAAGGAATATGTACTGATTTCAGATGGGAATGTATCTAATTGGGGAAATTTAGTTAGTTTTGATAGAAGAAGAAATATGAGGGAAAGACTATACAAATAGCAATTAATATATGCTCAAGAAGTCAGATTAATGGCAGTTAGGAGAGTGGACCAATATATTTAATAATTTTTATTCTTTATTGTGGATTTTTTTTTACTTCAAAGGAGATCATCATGTACTATAATCATTATCTGACTAAATTAAATTTTCACAGATTAGAAGCACCCAGCAATATTACCAAATGTTTTTTATAACATGGAATAGCTTTCTGATTTACCATAGCTGTTCTCCCACTTCTTTTCCTTCTAAATCTGTTGGCTTCTTATACAATCAACATCAGTGTTGCTGCATAAC
This sequence comes from Lathamus discolor, assembly GCF_037157495.1. Taxonomy (NCBI): domain Eukaryota; kingdom Metazoa; phylum Chordata; class Aves; order Psittaciformes; family Psittacidae; genus Lathamus; species Lathamus discolor. Next base: position 13,761,453 of record NC_088884.1, on the reverse strand, counting down.
TAGGAAAGCTGAAAGAGCTCCCATGAGTTATATTGCAGTAGGTCTGAAACTCTTGCACAGCCTGCCAGTTCTAATTCACAAACTGGAATTCATGATTAATCCTCAACCAGCCTCAGAGCTGCATCAGCCTTGTTTATTTATTACTATATTTTGTAATATTGAAATCACAGCATGTTTTTACAAGCAACGAATTAATCACATTCCAGAACTGGGACCAGACCCAGCAAACTTTTATTCTGTTGATTAATCCTTAATCATGACAAAAGTCCCTTTAGAGCAGTAAGAGGAACAAGAACACAGCTGACAGTTGCACGACTGGGCTCTCAATTCCATCTGGAAATGTAGCCCTGTAGGAAGCACTGATTTTTGCAGCTGAACCAATACCAACAAAGCTTTTGACAAACAAAACCACGGGGCTTCCCCACTGATAAAGAAATCTGACCACACATAACTACAAGGCCTTATAATAAAAGATTTCTAGGGATATAGTCTTCTCTATCTGAGTATTGGGCAGAAGAATTATTTCTGTGAAAGAATCTTAGACTTTCATAGAAAAATGCTTTTTCAATGTATGAAACACTTCTTCAATGCAGCATACTAAAATAAACTATTTTGCTAATGGCACCCAAGTGATAGGCAACTTAATACTAACTTCACTTTTATTTTGCACTTTACATTTAGAAATAAATGACATCCACTGTGGTTTCCATTCAGTCTCATAACAATTCAGTATAGCCGTATAATAGAGGTCATTGCTTAAAATTGTATGAATAATGGTTTAAAGGATATATAGCATGCTTTAAACTGCACTAGAGGATAATGTCAGGGGAATAACTGGTTATTCAGTATAGTAAGCTGCCTAGCTAACTGATCAACAGTTTTTAAATAGCCTTTCGTATGTCTCTAGTATGTTTAATCATCACATCCCTGGATATGTTCAAAGCAAGTTTTGATGGGCCTTTAAGCAACCTGGTCTAGTGGAGGGTGTCCTTGCCCGTGGTGGGGGGGTTTGGAACTAGATCTTTAAGGTTCCTTCCAACCCAAACCATTCAACGATTTTCTCATTCTATGATTACTTTTCAACACATCAGTGTCCGAGTTATTTCAAATCTCAGATAGTCCAAAAAGTAAAATTATTTAAAATAAAACACTTTATAAATCAAAATAATTCTCCAACATACCTGTCTATGCAACTGACATCCTTGAAAATCTCATGAAGCTGAGCCAGGTATGCAATGGCTCTTAAGTAGGTTTGTCCTTTGATAGTTTAACTGACAGTGCATAACTTCTAAGCAGTCATTAGTAATAACACAGGAAGTAAGAAGAGCTCTGGATTGTGGACAAATCTCAGAATAAAAAATGCTGGGTTTTTTGAAAGGATACAGTTTGTATGTATTGAAGGAGAGTTATTCAGCATCAGAATAAGAAAACTGCTGTATTTCAAGTAACAGAATGCTCTTAGATGCAAAGTAATCTAGTAGCCTTGGCTGTTTTCAAAAGTTATCCTGCTTGTTTTTACAATACACCCGGAATTGCAATCATAACAGCATCCCAAACACCACTTAATCTAGATCTGTGGAGCACGGGGCCACCACACAAGGGCCACTCTGAAAACACTGCAGCAGTCCTGAATTGTTTGCAGTTTCTTTTGCACAGAAATTATAATTTCTCTTTAAGAATGATCATTAGAGTGTGTGCTGCACAGACATTTCTTGGTGCTCACGGGCTTTGACCTTTTCTCAGGGAAGCTAAAGGGAGCTGGTAGATGCCACATTCAGAGTGATAGAAACAGACTAAACTCTACCTGTTTTAATGAGTCCTTGTGGCAAAGCAGCCTTGGACTTTGCCCTCAGCTGTTCTGAAAGAGCCCTGCACTGGCTGATCTGAAGGGTAGAAAACACTGAGAGCTATATTCTCTTTTTTCCTGTGGAGGTTACGAGCCAAAAGAGAATTATGTAGCATCTTCTCTTTTGCAGCAGTGCAGAACTGATAGTCCACGGTTCATAGTAGGTTTTGTATTTTTATTGTAGTGTTTGTCCTTTCTTTTGCATTATTTCTAAAAGCTCCCATGACAATTTGGATATTTGATTTTAAGTAAACAAATAAAAAGTCTTCATACAGTCCACAACAGAATGCTGACCCATAATTGCATTGTACTATAAAATATAACAGATAAGAGAACTAAAGGATGACATAAAATCGTTGCTGATTGCAATGCTGATTGCAAATGACACAAAATTTAGTGGAACAGTAAATAATGAAGAAACTAATCTACTGCTTCACAGTAATGTATTCCCTAGTTAAAGGTTTATAGCCCACTGAAAGTTGTATTACAGTTGCTGCCAAAACTACAAGTATTTAGGCTAGAGGCTGATACTGTTTTAGAAAGTTGTGACAGTAAACTTAAAGACATCACACCACCATGTCAATGTGACATCTGAATGTAAATAAAGACAGCTAGGAAGGCCTTTCAGATTAAAACAGAAAAAACAAAACAAAACAAAACAAAACAAAACAAAACAAAACAAAAAAGGAGCATACCCAGGGCTGTGTTGAAGGTGGTGTGATCTAGTTCACCTGACTGGATGTTGAAATCACAGCTTTCTAATGTTCATGTCGGTCCAGCAGAACAGCCCTGGGGCTCTGGGTTTCTGGAATGCTCACGTCCTATCTCCACCTTTGCAGCAATAACCTGACTGCCTGTCACTCTTCCTTCCTTCCTCTCATACAGCTAACTAAGCCATACCCTCCTGTTCATCTTGTCAGAAAACTTTTCTTCTGCCATACCTCAATTTTCTTCACCGCAAAAGCACAAGCTCAGGTTCCTGCCTGGAAACTTCTATACATATGAGATAGAGGGGAGAAAAGATACACATCTTAGCATCCTGCCTGGCCCTATCCCAGAAAAGATGATCCTGAAACACCAGCACACTCCTAAGGAGCACTGAAGAAAACTAAAAAGAGCTCCTGTGCCATACACAGCCTAGGAAGCAGCTGGTCTACACAAAGAATGAATAAGGACATAGAACCACAAACAAGAGTTCAAAAGGGAAATATAAAAAATGGCCCAGGCAGGAAACCAACCTTTTAAATGTGAGGATTAAAGAACTCAACCAGTTTAACAAAGAGCCTGTGAAGGCTCTGCTAGGTGACTGTACTTGCATGCAGAAAGGCTTGCAGAGATGTGAGCTTTTTCCACCTTGCTAACAAAGCTGTACACAGCCCAGCAGAATACAGCTGAAAGCCAGACAATTTCAATCTTGCGGAAAAAAACAATTTGAGAGATGTGGGGCAATTTAACATTGTAACATCTTTATCAGGAGAGCTAGTGGGCTTGGTGTGCTTGTACCCCCTACTGTTTTTTTTCAGTCTGTGTGTCTGGGATTCTTTTGGCTTGTCATAGTGGTCCCCATGTTGTGTATGTCTACATAGATGTTTCTGTTTCTTTCGTGGCCCACGGGAAAGGCCAGATTCCCTGCATAACCTCAGAAAGCTGGTAATACCGGCAGCTGCACATTAACAAGAGTGTTCAAACCAAGCCCTAGTTCTCTTGGCTCATGACCTGAAATTGTCTGCCTATGTTGTTTCTTAAGTGTATTCTCAGTGTAATTTGAACCTTCACCTGAAATGCCAAGAGTTGTCCAACAAAGGAACATTAACATGAGCCAGAAAGACACTTTCCCTAGACATGGTCCTTCCCCACCCCTATCACAAGACAAAACAATCCATCAATATATTTTCCTATGCTAAAAATTATCCCTTCCTGTCCCACAACAACTTTTTTCCCCATGTACTTTCATCCCAGGATGCAGACCTAAGCGGAGAAGAGAAAATAGGAGAATAAGAAACAGTATGGACAAAATACTAATGCCATGCCTTTTCTGTGGTGGGACAGACAGATGCTCATGTGTATTACTGACATCACCATTTCTGTAGACTGGTGACACCCTCAGCATCCCAGCCACTATTTCCTTTCAGTCTGTGGCATAGAGCTGCTTATATGTGACAATCCAAAACCTCTGGTATCCCACAAAAACTCAGGAATGCTCTTGGGCAGCTCATGAAACATTGTGTTTTGGGTCATGAAGTCAGACCCTGAGTTCAGTCTGTGGACCTTCACCAGTTGCTGGAGCTGCTCAGCTGGATCAGTATAAGCATTAGAAAGGTCTTTGTTATGTTCTTATAGTATTCACTATTTGTCAGAAGACACCTGGGATGACTATTGTTTCTTCTTCAGTAAAATGATTCCCCATAACAGTGAATATTCCCAGTCCTCCTCCATCTTCCAGTCTGTGGTCCCCAAGGAAGTTTGGGGATTGTGGTTGTGCATTCCTTTCCAGGATGCAATTACTTGCAGTGCTCCCTGACATGGGGAGCACCAAACCCAAGACTTTTACCAAAACTAAGCAGAATTCAAAACGGAGCAGAGCAAGTGTTTCATCTTCAAATTTCATGTTTCCCTGTTCTTCAGTATCTTTTTCTATCTAGCTATGTTTTTTCAGAGATGTGGGAATTCTGCCTTCATTTCTATCTTAACACAGCAAAGATACTTTCTGTGAAAATGCACCAGTACATGTTCTAAAAAAGATATTTTTCCTCAGAATCTGGGTTTCAAATACAGCCATTAATAAAGTAAAACACTGTTCCATAATTCCGATCTTAGACTAAAAGTTATTTTTATGCAATCAGGGAGGTCTCAGCAAGTTGGCATGTTAACTTCAGCTTAAGCTTAAGTGTATCCTTAAGAGCTTTCCTAAATGGAGACAGGTGTAAATACATACTTGTTAGCACTGATGAAGTGCTGTGAGAAGTGAGATTTAGCCCTCTGTACGCCGCCACTGTTCGTATATGTCTTGTCTCTGTATATCATGATTTTTTTATTATAATTTATATCCTCTTTGCAACTAGAACGCTCAGCAAGGATCCTTTTTAAAACACTAGAATTTGCCAGCTGCTCCAGTGAAGGTAACTGTATCAGAGAACTGCAGTGATTTTTTATAATAAGTAAAACCACATTATCAGAACACTTGCTATTGGACCAGGGCTCTGAGGGCAGCTGGATCCTCCTTCCAGTTTTAATAACAAAAAATGAACATACTTCAGAAATCACAAAGCCATTCTTAAATAAAAGGGAATTAGTCCTAATTTTTCATTTCTCAGAACCTTGCTCTAGCTAAAACTACTCCTGTGGTTTCTGACTATAAAAGTAGTCACTTTTCCTTACTTTTGTTCCACATTTTAATGAATAATTAAATCAAAAGAGTAATTGGATAACCTTTAGATTGGGATCCAAATGTCACCAAGCTTATCTGAATGAAAATTTTGAACCTCCAGAGGTACACCTGAAACAAGCCATGTGTTTTCTGTTGCTGTTGTTGCATAGTAGGATTATCAAAAAAATTGATCCCCATGGTAAATTTGTATTACAAAAAATTCTAATGCAAACTATGGTCAGTCATAGTCACTGACATTTGATATATCATGCTTTGTTTTGTTATAGGTGATAGATACAACCACTGGCACAATGGGGGTCCAGCATACATTCTACTGTTTCCTAAAATAATGTGATTTAAAAAACAAACAAACAACTTAGATAAAATATCTGAAGTATGCTTTATTTGGCAGGGACTATATGGAATTTTACTCTGTATAGTCCCAGAATCAGAACAGGCAGTGAGGTGAGGTAATAAATATGCAAGAATATTCTATTTAACTGATAAAACACATAAACCACATACTCCACTTCAGTAATAATGATTTTGTACTGTGCCATTGCCATGCTTTAGCCCCAGCTGGCAACTAAGTACCACTCAGCCACTCACTCATTTCCCTCCTCCCTCTCCCCTGAATGGGATTGGGAAGAGAATTGGGAAAGGGTAAAATCTCTGGGTTGAGATAAGAACAGTTTAATAATGGAGATAAAGTAAAATATAACAATAATAATACAACAACAATAACAATAATAATAATTGTAATGAAAAGGAGAGGGAGAGAGAGGATTAAAACACAAGAAAAAGAACAAGCCAGCTGATGCACAATACAATTGCTCACCACCCGCTGGCCGATACCCAGCTCAACTCGAGCAGTGATCAATCTGTCGTGGCAAACTTCCTCAAGTTTATATATTGGGCATGATGTGCTGTAGTATGCAATACCCCTTTGGCAAGTTTATCTGTCTCTGCTTCCTCCAAGCTTCGTGTGCCCCTCCTCACTGGCAAAGCATGAGAGACTGAAAAGTCCTTGTAAGCATTACTTAGCAACAGCTGAAACACTGGTGTGTTATCAGCATTGTTCTTATACTAAATCAAAACCATAGCATTGTACCAGTTACTAAGAAAAAAATAACTCTATCCAAGCTGAAACCATAACAGCCATATTAACACTAATAGTTTTATGTGATACAAGCCAGGTTATAGTAAAAACAGCCATTAAAATTACTCAGAAACATGCAGTATCTAAATGTATTGTTGTTACACAAATTGGTTTTAGTTAAGAAACAACGGCACAAGGAGAAGCACAGATTGATCAGGGGAAAAAAATCGGAACAATCTCTGCCTTTACCAATACCAAATGAAATTTTAACTTCAACGGAAAGTATGATCTCAAATCAAGGTGTGATTTATTTCCCAACAGGTGTTTCAACTGAGGATAAAGTGCAAGTCAAAATAAGTAAAATAAGAAAAAAGAAAATACAAAGTACTGCTGAAATAAATTTTAAATACGTGAACTCTACAGATAACAAAATCATGCAATAGCAAGACTACTATAACCTCAGAAAGAATTGTCTTTCTACAAAAATAATCCCAAGAAATTGTCTTTCCTGAAAACAAAACCCACTCACTTTAACAAGATCAGCATTTCACCATGACTGTAGATGATCCAAGCTCTAAGATCAGGTTTGACTACTCTGACAACCAAAGTAGCAAATTAGCAACAGCCACATAACCAGTGTCTGACAGAATTTTTGTGGTTTTCAACTCTGTTAAATGTCTGCACTTTTGTAGGTTATGACTGCTATTGGAACTGATGTTCAAATTCTTCTCTGGCACACAGATTTTATTCGTGCAGGGATTATGGACAAATCACATTTACAAGCTTTTTGGCCAAGATGATGCTTATAAATTGAGGTAAAAGCATAAAAACTCCATAAGCAGCAAAATGTCAACTTGTTTCCAGTAAAAGTAATTACTTACTCCAGAGGTAAGTAAAGTATTTATCAAATTCAGTTTAGCCATGTTTATCTCCAACTCAAAACTTTGATATAGCCAGGTACCACTGAAGTACAGGATAAAAAATCATTCATCAGTGCAACATCAAAGCATTAGAAGCATGGTCATATTTGGGTAGCTATTAATGAAGTGTCAAGGTTTCTCTTCTGGATCGTGGGTTTAAACTATAGGGAAATACATTTTGCTATACTTCTCAGGAACAAAAAAAATCTTTTTTGAAACAGTTTTGCTATGCTTCACTCTATGCTTTGAACCTACCCCACCAGCAAATATTATAAAGGAAGAAAAAGATTTTCTTTTTCTTATGATGCTCTAATAAAATCTGCCTGTATGTTTTTTTTTTTTCTAATGATGATTTTGTAGCTCATTATTGCACTTTGACATAAAGGCGACCCTGTAAAAAATATAATATTGTTCTTGATGAGATCACATTTTCACAGGCCTTTTCTACTTACTAAAATGAGTTTTAAAAACTATTTAAACTGGTCAAATCACTCTCTGAAAATTCTTTAATGTTTAATTCAAGGTAGTATAGTTTATGCATTCTTATTACAAAAGCTGAAGTGGTTAAATTGGAGTCATCTACAAGCTGTTTGAATGAACTCAGATGGACTAAATGGATTTGAGTATTCAAGGCAAAACTTTTCCAGTTCAGGCAAAGTCAGATGTCTTACGCCAAAACCTGGTGAAGGTGAAGTGAGACAGCTGATGTAGTCCTGTTGCATGAACTGGGAGTTGGTAGACTAGGATATGCAAAAAGTCATTCCACCCCCACCTTTCTAATGCAAATCCTGTGGTTTAATGGATATCAGTCATCCAAAGAACTCTTGAGTTTGAGACCATTGGTACCATGGTACCTAATAAAGCTGGGCAAGTTTGTTCTCTTGAATTTGTCTAATCTTTTTATATATGATTATATTTTGGACATCACAATATGTTGTGGAAATGGATTTCAATTTAATCTTTTGCTAGTTATACTGTCAGTTTTAAACATGTTGCCCAATAATTTCAGTCAGTGTCCTCCTTTTTCATTGTGGTACTTATTGAATAATTTCTCACTCAATTTTAATTTTATTGATATTTGGATATCTTTCCCCAGTCTCAAAACTCTTTGTCTACTCAGCTTCTGTATAAAAGATTTTCCATGTTCCTGGTGACTTTTGCTGCCTGTCAGTACTTTTTCCATTTTTACGCTATCCTTTTGAGATATAATGGATAAAACTGCAAACAGCATTTAAACAGTAGAGATATCCTGGATGCATGCAATCTCATAATGTTGCTTTCAGCTTTATTCTCTTATTTTCCAAACAATACCTAAAACTCTGTTTAGCTTTTTTGTCTACTGTTTTGGTGCTTGATACCTCTGAAAGTAACAGAATGGGGTAAAGGAGAGAGAAGATGTTTTGGGCAAAACACTCCTCAAGCCTGTGCCAGTAAGTAATGATGGGTTTTGATGAGTAGTCTCTGCCAAAAGCTAAGGGTACAGATTATTAATTTAATAGAACATATGTATGCTAATACTTGTTATGATATTTAATTGCAGAAGATTGAAAAAGGCTTCTAACTGTAATAACACAGAAAGTGCTTTAAATAGCAAGGGTAATTTTTGCCTCTGCTGCTGGCTAAGCTATCAGTGCTCTGTTTAGATTGAGCAGCACTGCACTCAGATGTGAGAATAAAGGGTGGAGAGGGAAATGAAGTAGGATTTATCTTGAACCTAGAACATGTAAAAATAATTTAAAGGGGATCACCAGAAAGGGCATGCCTATGAAAGAGTCTCTATTCCCACCTCTGTTTAACAGGGTGAAGGACTGATGGGGTTAGCTGCTTGGAAGAGAAGGAAGAGGGGCATTCTTTGAACTCTAAATTCCCAGATTTTAATAAAGTTTAACAGAATGTTGCTAAAAGAGACTGTTTTGATTTATGCAACCTTTTCCCCCCTCTTTAATAAAATATCTGATTTAAAGTTCTACTTAATAAATGCTGTCCTTTTTATCTTTTTATCATTCAGCCTGCTCAGTGATTTTGCAGTATATGGAGTAGAATGTAGATGTCAGACTGTGGGTGAACTGTTTCCTCAGAAACAGAGATTTGAGAGACAGCAGTGTGCATTTGTGTGTTGGGGGCATTGGGAGAGATAGGGGTTTGTGAATGGGTCATGTCAAACTGCTAAGACCTGCGCAGTCACATACTTCAGGATGCTTCCTCTTGCATTTACAGACCAACAATCTTTCTTCAAACTCACATGATGCTACATTTTCCTCTGTTTTGCAAGCCCCCTATAGACTCTCAGAGTTCAATTCACAACATGCCTGCAGCATTTAATGCTTCTAAATCTTCAGGTAAACACTATTTTCCACCTTGTCGTGGTTTAAACCCAACCACAAACCTCTTTTGCTCACTCCCCCCCTTCTTGCCCTCCCCCTACTCCTGGAGAGACGGAGAGGAGAATCGAAAAGAATGCAACTCCCACGGGCTGAGATAAGAACAGTTTAGTAACTAAGGTATCACACAAATCACTGCTGCTACCACCAATAATAATAATGATAAAGGAAATAACAAGGGAAAAGAATACAACACCTTAGCACCAGCCAACAGATAACTCGCCCCACTCCCCCCAGCCAAGCACTGACCGATACCTCGTCCAACCCTGCAGTCCCTCTAGCCCTTCCGGGTAACTCCCCGTTACCTCCTGGGCATGACGTGCTGTGGTATGGAATACCTCTTTGGCTAGCTTGGGTCAGGTGTCCTGTCTCTGCTTCCTCCCGGCCTCCCCTCCTCCCTGGCAGAGCATGAGGCTCAGAAAGTCCTTGGCCAGACCAAACATTCGAGCAGCAACTGAAAACATCGGCGTTATCACCACTGTTCCAAGGCCAAAAGATCAAAACACAGCACTGTACTAGCTCCTAAGAAGGACAAAAATGACTGCTGCTGCTCAACCCAGGACACACCTTTTCCCACTTTGCCTTGTTTCTGGGATGAACAGTCTTTAAACATTCATTATTATACAAATGCTGTATTATCTGTCTGTCTGTATTCATCCAAAGGTATAACACATCCAGTCTGCTAAGGACTTTTACAATGTGTATGTGCATAGGTGAGTACATCGTCCTACTTCCCTTGACTCAGAGGAGCAAATCATCTACGTCAGAAATAATCCCACCCAAAAATGAAAATTTAAAATATGGCAAAATTAATCACACTCTGAAAGGGTCTGCTTATTTCAAGTAACTGTACACAGAGCCCAGAGTCACTAGCTCAGGCTTTCACAACTCCAGTGAAAAGAATCCTGTCCCTCCATCTCTTTTCTCATGGATGAGAATCCAAAACTAGAGACTATATTTTCAGTGTATGTATGCACATGAACATTCACAGGCAGCACAGCTATATCATAAAAAAAAAAAAAAAAAAAATTAAAAAAATAGCAGAATGCTATCCAGGGTTTAGATTTTTTTCTTTTCCCTACAGTTTTAATAATTTCCACTCATCAGTTTCTGCAGTGCCTAGTTTAAGCCAATAGGTCCAATTTCATTCTAGTTGCTCTCATAACCAAAACTACAACATACTTAACTAACAGAAATACATTTCTTGTAAACTGTTATATGCTGTGTTTGAAAGCCACTCATACCCTTTGTCACAGCTGCAATCATTGTAATTATGTTGTTAGTGCATTAGTTGGCTTCAATCTGGAGAACAATGTTTGTTCTCAGTAGATGTCGTATGGTTGAAAGGCACCACTTAACTATGAGTCACCCTTTATTGATGTAATCATTCTTACTTTATGAACACAGATAATTAATATAAAGCTTGTTTGTATGCAGCATTGACAATCCCACTTTGGCAGATTTTTTTTAGCAGAAACATCTTTCCGAAACACTCTTTTGTGTCTTTTTTTCTGCGCTTACCCAGTACCACACCGTTTAACTCTCTCAGCTTAAACAAGGAAGCATAAGAAGTTCTTATTTGCTTTTATCTGTTCTTTTGGAAAAGTTTGTGGTGTTTATAGTAACCAGGACCAACATCTTGCTCTTTGGCTGTTTAATGACAAAGAAGTCCTTGTCGTTAAACCTGCAATTACACTGTATTTTTCCAACCGTTCCCATCTTTCTTAGCTCAAATCAGAGCTGGCATAGCTAAAATTCTCTTAATGGTGGGGAAATACATTTAGACCTTAACACACCCTGCAATCTGTCAACCAGAGAGAACACTTCTTCCTCACTCCAGAAAAGCGTAACTGCCTTAGTGATAAAAGAGGTCTGTTAAGATGGAGATACTAGCAGTATCTTAGGACTTGGGAACTTATGCCCTGCGTTGTTCCAAAATAGCCTGAATAATTTTCATGCATGGTGCAAAAAGCCAGGTGTCTAGAGGCTCTATAAGAAAAGGAAGGTAAATTGCTAAGTAGGTTAGGGAGAGTGGCTATTCCACATCAAGGATAACTAATTATGTAGCCAGTTAAGATAAATATTTTTTTCTCAATTCATCGTTTAGTAGAACTGTCCAGTAAAATATTCACACATTAGTTTTAACCCCTCCTAGCCAAGGTAACTCTTTTTTTCAGGCTTATAGAATCTCAACACTCTCAGGACATATTTTAAAAGTTCTAAAGAATTAGAGGAAGAAAATAAAATGCACAGTTTATCCCTGTGTAATTCTGAGTCTAGAACAATAAGAGATATGAACTCTCTTCTCTTGTGTGACTGTAGCCAGCTGACCCTAGAGAAGAAAGGCAGCCAAGCAGCCTAACTACTTGGTTAGTGCTCCCTCCTCCTCCTCCTCACACATCTTTTCTTGCTTCTTTACTTGCTGCTTCACATCTGAATCTAAGCCAGAGTTTCTCAGGGGAGGAACCTTGTACTTTTCATCTGTTCCATGAAGCACTTAAACTATTTTGGGAGCTCCCTAAATAGCAATAAAAACATATACAACAATGGAGTATAATGGATAGAGAAATTCAGGCTATGCAGTAATCAGAATGTATCCTCATTTTTATCTGGGGAGTTTGCCTGTTGCCAGGTATTTTGCTGAAAGTTTGGTTTTGTTTTTTTTTTATTTTGATGTTTGGGCTCAAATCTGTTGTCATTGTTGTGGTAAAGTAAAAGAAGCAGGAGACTGACTTTTCAAAGCTACCTGGATCTTTCTACTTGGCAAACAGTCCATTTCATTTAGCTATTACTATAAAGGAAGCAAAGCAATAGAAAAAGTGTGAGCAGCATTCCACAATGACTATAATCCACACAAGCAAAAATGATACAAGAAGGCCTGAAAAAGTCATATTTACCTCCCATTTTAATTTGTTCTATTCTCCTAGGACACAACAGCTACATATTCTTTAATTTACTATCTACAAAATTATTACAGCTAATTTTTTAACTTCTTCTGTTTGTCCAATGAAGCTTTCTGTTAACATTTTATCCTCTTCAAAGTAATACAGTAATATTCACCCCTGAGGGTGACTCATCCTCATATCCGGTGCTGTGACAACTGAGGTCATCACAGTGTAGGAGACATCATATTTCCTCCTAGAGTTTCTGTGTTCCATAGGCTTAATTTAATTTGCAGTGTCTCCTGATTTCCCTTGGTCTCATCTCAGCCTGCAACCTGCCATTAAATCACCTTTTCTCTCTTTATATCCTTGCTAAATTCATGTTTTCCTCCCTAGACTTCCAGATAAATCTAAATTATCTTGTCTGTACTTCAAACTCTCCAATTACTGCCACTGAGCCATTGTTCTACCCTGCAGCATTGACCATGATACCATATCCTTTTGCCCATCTGTTCAATTTGAAATTTCAGCCCACTGACCTCACTATGTATCTCTTCAAATTCTTCTGCCAGCCTTTCAGCTTTCAGACCCTTCCAGTTTCCTTTCCAGAGCTTCCATTCTTTTTTCATTATGCTTCTCTTTATGTCTTCTACACAACCCTTCACCAGTTACATGCCAGGCCCAGACCTTTGACCAGCGTCTCCCTTCTTTTGCACTAAATACATTTGCTTCTTCTTGGTCTTTTTGTGTTTACTTTCAGTCACCTGCCTCCATCCATCAACCAACGGTCCTACTCTGACAACAGACCATCAAATGCAAAAGAAGCAAGATACCCAGAAATAGAAGGCTCACTGCCAAACAGGAAGGGAGGAAGGGAAGAAGGGAGGAAGGGAGGGAGGGAGGGAAGATGGAAATGAAAGAGGAAAGGAAGGGAGGGAGGGAAGGAAGGAAGGGAGGAAAGAAGGAAATGAAGGAGAGAAGGAAGGAAGGAGGGAAGGGAGGGAGGAAAGAAGGGAAGAAAGGAGGAAGGGAGAACTTTGAGACAGAAGCAAGGTAATGACAAACACTCTGATGTCATGCCTGTTTAAATGTTTGTTTCCTATTACATTTTCCTAAATTCTTTGACTCCCTTGTTTCTTTCCCATGTAAATATTCATGGTTTGCTTGTTTGGTTTTTGAACAGGATTATGTTTTTTTTTTTAATTTCTGTACTGAAATTCAAAGACATATCAGGACAAATAGTATTCCTAGTCACAGCTGTGAAACATCATTAAAATAACAGTAAAGCAGAGTTTTCCTCATCTCATGCAATTCTATTCAGCATCTTCAGGATATGTTGAAGACAATATATTCATTCCTCAGAGTGCTGATGTTTCTCTGTAACTGTTATGCAGTTGTAACATCTGTCCTGACATCTGGGATTGTAAAGTGGTTCAGCCTCCATGTCTATTTTGCATATACAGATTGATTTCTGGAGATATATTCTGACGAGTCAAATACATTACAATAATTTTAAGGAGCTATTTCTTGAAGTGTTTCCAGCCCATATAAAAAAAATGACCAAAGGAAGAGATAATTAATTAACTATTTTTTAATTAACTTGCATGCAAAAAAAAAATAAAAGGATATTGAACACATCTCTGATTACTGATTGTATAAATTAGCACCCAATAGTAAAGGGACAATGAAACAAGAGCTTAAAATTTGCTTTAGTATCCTCAAGGTATTTCTACCCTAGAAAAAAATGAAGTTAAAAGTAGTAGTTTGAGGAAGTACTATGAAGGCTGAAAGGATGGTTAGTGTTAAATAGAAGAAATGACTGCCAAAAACCCGATTGCCCAAAGGAAAATTTTGACACAATTTAAGAGCAAAGTAAAGTGCAGAATGTTCGAAGTTAGAACACATCATTTTGCTATGGGGAATTGATGACAGGATAAAATGAAAGCATTTAAAAATGTGTAATTAATAACACTTATGAATTTCCATTAATAACAAAGAACTTTGTTCTAAGAATAATGTAGGTTCATTTAACGAAAAATATAAATTATCCTTAATCACTCATTTTTTTTGTCGGTATGCCTTTATAATATTACCATGTCTTTGCACTGGGTTTAGAGTGAAGCCCTTTTTTGATAGGAGTATCAGCTGTTTCTAGCCCAGCACCAAAATGAGGAAAACCTATGTGATATAAACCCACTTGGAATAGTGATTTTCACAAATACATACTGAAAGTACTCTAGTAGGGATTTTAGAGCAATTTGTTGTGATCTCTAATTGCAAGATTAACCCAGCTTTCAGAACAGAATAGTTTTAACCTCTACTTTTCTGAGAAGAAAGAGAAAAAGAGTAACCTAATGCACTTTAAGTGGGTGTAACTCCAGTGATTTACACCATATTTTAATTTGGCAAGCCCAAAAGACTGTTGCTTCCCTGTAGCAGTGAAGGATTTATACACATGCAATACAGAATGTTCAATTTAGCAAAATTGCCATTTCAAAACTGTATAGTCAAATGTTTAACTAGAAGTGTTTAGGGAACAGATGGACTATTTAATTGTCGGGTTTTTTTAAAGTCCTTAAAACAAATAAACAGCCTATTTGAATGCAGTTTTGCTTGAAATATTCTCAAGGGTATAACTGTTAATGTATGAATAAATGTGTCTACAACTACATTTTTACTGCTTAGGCAAACTTACAAGCAATGAAGGAAAGTGTAAATATCACTACATTTAACATGTTTTCTTTGAGTCACAAGTGGTAAAAGAATACAAATATTAATGTCATGTGTTTGTGACTGGTATATGTGTTCCTTGAATGAAACACTGTGTTGTAGAAGACTGCAAAGTCTCCCATGCTCCCTACTGTACTAAGAAAATACAGCAGAAGAGTGGAGGAACATAGAGGAAAACATCACTACAGCCATACAAAGGCTATTTTACTCACGGGCACCAAAATCTACACTAATGTTGCTTGGAAAATCAACTATAACACTGAAAAAGAGCACTGTATCTAACTTTACCCGAGGTAGATGACATTTTTGAGATGTTTTCATCTGTGTCATGGATATAAATCAGGCTAGAAGTATACCTGGAGTAAGTAATGGTGGACAGTACCAGATCTCTGTACCACGTTCACAAAACATCTCCTCCAGTAACTACAACACACTTGTATGAATCTTTGAACGTGTTTTAGACCCACCTCACTCTCAGTCCTGCCCCTTGTATTTGGGAAAATGGAACAAAATGAGGTTTAGACTGAATGGGGAAGGAGATAATTTTATTTGCATAAAAAGTACTAGATTCCTCAACCAAAGAGATCAGATATGTATAATAACTTTTTTACAGCACAAATCAGAATGACCTATAACATCTTGACAGGACTAGAGCAGTGGGGGATCAAGGAGAGGGGCTTCTTGTGCCAGGGACACATTCTAAGAGATGTGAACATGCTCAGGTGAAACAGGTTTTATTGCCTGCTTTCTTCTGTGCTCATTCATGAAGCTTCTGCAGCATTTCAGAGTCAGGTTTTAGAAGAATGTTGTTAAGTAAGGACTGGTTTTATTTGCTGCTGAAGGAAAAACACAAACTATTCTGCACGGACTCATGAGTAGTCCATGCAGCTACTAAAACAGAGGAGGACATTTAAAAAATATTTGGCTTGTGGCATTCATAACCTCTATAGGAACCCTGTTGCAGTGTTTGACCAACCCCTAGACAAGAAAATGTTTCCTAGTATCTATCTACTATGAACCACTCTTGACATAGCTTTGAACCATTCCCATGCATCCTGTCTCTGAATACCAAGGTGATCAGCACCTCCCTCTCCCCTTGCCCTCCTCAGGAAGCTGTAGAGAGCAATAAGGTTGCCCCTCAGCCTCCTTTTGTCTAAACTAGAAAATCCCAAAGTCCTCTCACTCCTCACAAGGACATGCCTTCTTCCTTCTGCCTTCACTTTTTCTTCCTGAGCATTCTGCCTTAAGAAAATGCTAAATCAAGCTGATCTCCTAAGCCTTGGATCCAGGTGAGATCCTCCCATGGCCATCATTTATTTTCCTGGAAGATGATAGGGAGAGGATTATATTCGCCTAATTTAATATATCTGCAGTGCAAATAGCTACCTCTGCCTTTGGGTCCCATCTATTATTGACATAAAAAAACAGAAATATCTACAGCACAGCCTGTACAACCTATTTTGCACAGCAGTATTAAGAGAAAAAAAGTCTTAAAGTGCCTATTTCTCTCCATTGAGAGTTTAAAGTCTACACAACTGATGTGACCTATCTGCCAAAGCCTGAGATTTAGCTCTTTCTTATGTCCCTGCTTCTAGGTTGCCTAATTCAGCTGCTTTTAATCCTTGGTGGAAAGCCAAGAACATCCAGTGTTAAGAACATGTAGACACCCCTTGAGGCAGTATCAAAGAGATGCTCCATTGACTCCACATGGGAAACAATTACTAACCCTTTAGACTGCGCACACGTGCCAGAGTTCAGATTCGAATAAGCATGAAAGGCCAGGTAACCACAGTTCCATTTTTTGTTTTTCTTTTCTAATTGTCCATCCATTCCTGTTTCTTTAGCTTTTTTAGTGACAGTGACTAATTGCTTTTTAGATAAGCCACTTCCTACCAGTACCTGTGTTATTCAGCCTGTTAAATAGCAGGTGTGCTTTTTGCTCTTTATTACTATGTGCCTGTTGTCAGACCTGTTTGTTTTCTGTTTTCCTTTGTTTCCCGTAGTTATACTTGGTAAACTGTCTTAAAGCTGTACAGTGTCGTTATTTGCTTTAATTAAAATTGTTAAGAGCTGGTACTTGGTGTGTCTGCACAGAAGAAAAGTTCATGTTATTTTTCTTAGGTCTGGAAGCACAGGATAAGGTGCAATTTGCTACACCCAAACTAACAAAAGCATCCTCCCTCCAAGGCCATGCCTTGCTAATTTGTAACTTCAGGACACAATGACTTTTCAGAAACCTGCCTTCTTAGAGCCCATGGGAAAGAGCTGTAGGTGAGCTAAGTGTCAATGGCTGGGAACCCTATGAGATGGGAAGGTCATGGTGACCAGATCTGAGACCTCTTCAGTCATAAAGTGGGAAGATTAGCTATATGCCGAAGGGGCTAGTAAGCATGAGGAAGAAAAGTAGGGAGAGGCACCGCTGATTTGTATCTGTGACTGCAGGCTTACACATCCTCTTGCACACTGCTCCAGACTGAGATGTTATCCAGCCAGATGCAGCCTGCCTTAGCCCAGCACCTCATTAACAATATGAGCACAATTTAACACTATATTGTCCAATTGCACACCTTTGCTCAGTGTGAGCTAGGCTTTGCACTTATGCACGCGCTCATTCAGTACTAGCTGAAAACTCAGAATTCCTGATACAAAAAGAAGAACATGCTGCAATTTATGTAACTAAAGCTGCTAAAGACAGTAGTAACAGTTCATCCAAGGAAACAAAAATAATTGCCAATTAAACCACGCAGCCTCAGCATATCAGAGAAGATTAGTGATGACTTCATAAGAGCAGGAAGGCAATTCAGTAGCTTGCATATAGCTTCCCACTATTATAAAAAGGGAGGCATGTAAGCAGTTTATCCTATATACTCTCAGAGAAACCTTCCAGACCAAAAAGAATGCCAAAGATATCAATTAAACAATTAAAACACACAACTTGCTAACTGACTTGAATTTTCATTCTTCCCCACATCTTGCAGTAACATAACAGATCTCTGAGCAGCACAGAGGTTTTGGGAGCACCTCCGCCTCTTGCAAGCTCCCTCACAGCCATGCTGCCTTTTGAAAAGGCAACAGTGGGGCAGCAATGAAGAATCATGCAAGCTGCATCGATGCATGGCAAGCCATGGTACTTATGTCTTCCATGTCAGATCACTGGAATGAACTACTGATGTGAACACACTTTGAACTTTCCACCACAGGAGCAAGAAAATATTTCTATCATATGAAAACTTGACAAACAGTGAGAAAAGGGGCAAGTACACTTCCATGAGTGAGAGATGAGTTAGGTAGAAGCTTGTGGGATTGAGTGTAGATTTTTCTTTTTCTTTTCTGTACCGACTCCCCCGCCGCACTAAATTTGATATTTTTGTAGAGAAGCATTAAAGATTACAAAAGCACTCTAACATTTTGCATATATTTTGCTGAGAACACAAGCTTTAAGATTCGTGCCTATGGCAAACTTAAATAGGCCTGGTGGCAAAAAAGTAATACTCTGTAAAAGCAATTTTAAATTAAATGGGTGCCTTAATTTAGCTGACTGGATTAGCAGAAAAGATTTTCTATTAGAAATCACTGATTTCCATTTTTAAAAATCAGCAAGATTAAATAATTATCTAGGCAGCTGGTGTGAAATATTCACACACAAAACAGCAGCCACCCACCACAACTTCATGAGCTTGTGTAACAGCCCAGAACACAAGTACATTACCTGTGCTATACACAGCAGTAGAAAGGCTGAATTGCTGCCAGAAATGGCTGTCAATTCCCAGAAGGACTCTGAGTAAGAAAAGAGCTGTTAAGAAGTGAACAAGGAGAAGTTTCTCAGACTGTATCATTTCTTAGCATTCTGAAGAGCAACAATGGAACATCACATAAAGGGGGATGTTCAGATGTACCAAAATTGATTCCAGCTATCATTGTCCAAAGATGTGACTATCAGCACATGATAAACCTCTGCTGTATTGCCTCTTGTTTAGGAGACCTCTTCCTTGCTACCTTCCGTTTTTCTTTCCTTTATTTTATTTGCTGTGTTTGTGATTCAATCATTTCCACTCAATTTTCAGTTTCTTTCCTTGCAGAGGAAGGCGGAAGGTCTGCTTTTTGTCCTTCTGGTTTCTATCTTTTCAATATGGTCCTTTGAGCTGGTGCATTTGCTTCTTAATTTTATTCAGTGATAACAGCTTCAGTTGCTGCTTTGTTTCTTTCATTGCATAATCCAGTTTCTGACCCAACAACAACTCTCTGTTCTTTGCTGAAAGGAACTTCTGTTTGACTTGTTCTCTGAAGAAATATCTGAACTGTCTGCAATCACTAGTAGATATTCTTCCAACTACTTAAGATGCTGCTTATTAGGACACCTTGTCACAAGCAACAATAAAACGATCTAGTTCTCCTTGTCTTTATTTTTCTAGTTTTTTTCTTTAAATCACCAAGTATCAGATATCCCGCAAAGATAAGAAATTTTTACTTCTTTATTGGGGTTGAAACACTTAGATTTATGCAATTATCCAGTTTATTCAACTAAGCCCTCCTTTTTTGTGTACATGGTCAAAAGTCCTCTTAAATTTTTAATCTCAGTTAGTGAAATAGCTCCTGCTTAGGAAAAAAAGCTAAAAAATACCCCACCCAACAAACAAGTCTCTGATAAACCTAAACAAATCTGTCCCTAAAAGTAAGTAGAGAGGCTTAGGAGAAAGAGAAGAAGCCCGTTTTAAGAGATTGACAAATTTCAGTGCTTTAATGGTAATAAGCCTTTGCATTTTCAGACTAAATCTGGGTAAAGAGTAGCATTCATTGCCAGGGCAGAATTCTTTCATTGGCTGTTTGTTATAATGGTTATGCGTGGATTCTTTTGTTAGATCTCACTTTCTGATTAATATCAATAAATAAAACAACCTGGTCCTATTATAAATACTAATTTCATAGTGTCTTAGATATTCAGTTCTTCTTTGAGAACCAGTGTAGTAAAACGCTTGAAATACTCAGGTGCACAAATGATTATGCCCTATCAGAACAGAATAAGATATCAAACCAGACAGGAGGTCAAGGGAATAAAATTACTCATAGCCTAGATATATTATAACTATATCCAACTTCTGGTTATAAAGATTACAATAAAGAACAATTAAAAAAAAATAAAACACCTGGGATACAGATTGCATCTTTCTGTGTACACATTAGATGGGATAAGAAGAAACTCCTCCTGCAGAAGGTGAGCCTGTATTTCCCCCCAGGGTTTTCTTCCTCCTCCCTTTGATATATGCAATATTGACCTTCAAAGCCAAGGGTGAAGGACCTCCGGAACTTAGCCTCTCTTTCAGTGGATGTACTTCAAACATTAAAAGCAATGATTTGCAGGAAGGTAGGAAGATCTCAGCATCCCCCAGGAAACATGGGAAAAATAACTTTTCAGACCACATGGCGAATCAAAAATGTCAAGAGTCCATCACAAGAGCTAACAGAATAGGAACATGATGCGTGAAGGAACGATACACAGAATTGCATAAAGGACACATTTGATCCCCAAATGGCTGGAAGACTAACATTCAAGCAGACTGCTATGGTGACAGTTTTGTAAAAGACTTTGATGAGGTGACAGTATGCCTGACTGAAATGCTAAAGCTCAGGAATGTAAGCATTTTCTTGTGATATGCAACTGCAGTTTGTGCCCACCTAGATGTTTGTCACGTGGACTAGGCGTAGCCACATGGTATGGGAGGCAGGCGGGACATGATTCTCACTTTAGCAAACACTGTTTAACTTGAGTCTATGCAGTCTTGCATTCTTCATTGCATTTTCTTCATGTTTTGGATTGATATAAAATATATATATTGGGTTGATATAAAATATATATATTCAACAATATGCATGTTTCCATGAAATTAAAAAAGTTCATTTTATTGCAAATTCAAATAATGAACACTCTGCATAACAACTGGCCATACCTAAAAATGGCTGCTCTGCCCGGACAAGTTAGAGCACATTCAATATAAAATATCTGCATAATAGAACCTTATTCTCAGATTAAGTGAGACACCATTATTTACACTGAATGACAACTTACACTGAGCAGTTAGATAGAAAGCTTGTGAATTATATTGTAAAATATATTAAGCAGCTATAAAGTAAGCTGCAAGATATAATAAAACAATTGAAATAAAATAAAATGTGAAAAAAAGATAAAGTCTGCCGCACTGATCAAACACCTCCTGGAGGAGGGAAACCAGCCATTCTGCTACTGCCTTCAAAACATTTCAAACACCGTTCATTATCTGCAGATGCTGGTTTGAGGCTCTTCAGAATGTACTGTGTTTTTAAGAGAAACCAAAAGCAATGTATGTAACGGGCTTGTGTCAAAGAAAGACATTGATTTTAATTGCATTTCAAAGTGTTTCATTACTCTGGCTGAATGCTTGTCACAAGCACAGAGATCCAAAGTCCAAAATAACATTGTTTTAAAAAGTCAATCCATGTAAAAAACTTTTAATTACTTACAGGCTGACTTTAGTGGATTTGGGTTTTTGTTTTGTCTTTTTAATTGCTATTAATTTCCCAAGCATAATCAAGGATTCATTCAAACACCAGGAACTTACATCCTTGAATCAGAGTAGTTCCACCTTTTCTTCTGAACAATGTTTTGACTGTGTTTCACATTATTACCATTCCTTATTTTCTTACAGCTTGGTTTTAAATTTCTTTTGTACTGTAGCAATTACTTCTGCTTTTCAATAATATAATGAGATTTCAAGGCAACAGAGATGGCATTTTCAAAAGTGTTTGGTGATGGGTTGGCTCTATCCCCAAGCAAAGTAAGAGATTTACAACCGATTTTCATGTGAGAAAAATTTGACTTGAAACTGCAGGCTTAGGAATATTCTACTAGTTTGATGGGTTTATTAATTTATACCAATACTACTTTCACGTATGTGTTTTGTTTCATACATAAAAATCCTATAAAAATAATGAGAGGTGACCAGACATCCACAGCTGAGACAGCTATAAATTACAAATGCAATCAGAAAGTATGAAGTTTTGACCACACTATGCCTTTAAGCATAGGAGAACCAGAGGTTAAAAGCAATATTTACACGTGCTAACAACTGTATCAATTTAAGGGGAAGATTTTTTTAAAGTGGGTGGGGAGGCTGTACACTTCAGTAACTAAAACTCGTACCATTAATCACGTTAAAAAATATATATATCCTTGTTTCTATAACACACTTCCCATTGCTCTTAAACTGGTGGTGATATTGTCAGCAAATGGGCTTGTACAGTGTGCCTGGCACAGAACACCAGAAATAATATCAGTAGGTGGTTATCACTGGTAGTTGAGCAACTGTTTTTGTACTCAGGTATTTTTAAAAACTCTGTGCAGAAAAGAGCACAAAATGCACCGCCTTTTTCAAGTTTTGTCCCTTGCTTAAGCTTCCTCTTGGTGAGGTGTACTTTGCTGTTCATTAAAAGCAGGTCCTTCTGTATCTCCCTTGACAAATCCGTCACCTCACCTGCTCCCCTTCTTCAAAAGCAAATGATCGCCCCAAGACACTGAGCTGTTGCAACCAGTCTTTTAAAGAGCAAAGCTGGAGAATCTTCAGTTATTCATACCAATATATGGCCTTTGTATGTATTATTGGAGTATAAGGAACTGTGAGAGGTTCCCAACCATTTAGTTCATCCCTGCCATGGGAAGGTTTATCTGCCATTCATTATCCTACTGCGTTAAGAAGATTTACAAAGAAGAGGTCATATAAAGAGTTATAAAGACACAGGCAAAAAGAGAATCAAGGCTGTGTTCATTTCTATGCTGGAAAAGTGTATCAGCCTTTTTGCCTAGACTGTTTGCTTTTGTTGGTATGACAAACACTCTCCCCTTCTTAACAGAGTCTGTAGCAACACCATCACTCAGGCATCTTAAGAGCTTACAGAAAATATAAAAAACAATTAACTGCATGATATTTGTGCCAATTAACACTTCAGCTCTCTGAGTTTCATCCCTCTTTAGTCGAATGCTGCTGACCTGCTTTAGGGGTTGTAAAGCCTCTGGGATTGCAAATACAATAATTATTTGCATTCAGTTTTGATTCATTGAACTCAAAGGATGGAGTTTTTAACATTGACTGAAGCTTAACCAAATGCTGGAAAGCATCAGTTCATTTCGTGCTGTCACTGTCATCTTCAGAAGACACTGGGGAGTAATCTTCCTGTGTATAAACAGTCAGGAATATCACAAGCATCTGAGGATCTTTGTAGCATAACAGATTTTGACAGGATAGTATGATAAAACCTGGGGCATTGTTTTCTTTGTTTGGAATTTTTTCCCTTTCTTCTGCCAATAATTATCTACATTCCCCCACAAGGGCTGTCTGCCTTGAATGATAAACAGATAGATAAACTTCATAACTATTGCTTTAACTAACAGTGAAAGCTGTAATTGAGAACGAGAATTGAGTTCTATGCAGGAACAAGTACATACACATAGTTTCAGTTTCACAAACAGGCTGTGATCTCACAAGCTGTGAGATCTCACAGCTGTGATCTCACAAGACATTTACTTTACTGCATCCAGTTGAAAAGATGAACTACCCATGCCAGGACGTAAATCAGTCCAAACTTTTTGTACTTCGGGCAACCAGAGACATAATGACCAGGTACTATGAAGCTCAGAGCCTCTTCCATTTCTGCAGAGGTCCCTTCTGAGGATTTCTCTGTAACTAGACCGATTAATTTCCAGCATAAAGTTCCCACTCCATGGGAACAGAAATTTCTATGAGACTGCTCCTGTTCATAATAGTTAATCACGGAGTAGGCAGTTTATGGAAGGAAGTAAGGAAGAATTTAATAGTTGGAGGACAAGGGTCAAATAATTTAGGAGAAAAGAAAATCTTATTTCCACTTATGAATTTGCTGTATTTTTTAAGCTGACTAAAGAACATGTCAGTCTGTTTGGGGAATAATGTAATTAAAAGAGCTTACAAACAAAATTAAAGTTATTATAGACACCAGTCATATCTGATACATACTTCTAAACTATGTAAATTCCAGTACTCCGGAGAATGCAGTATTATATTACATGTCTAAATACAGGTCAGGACTACTTTTTTTCATATCTCCAGCTCTGAATTTAAAAAATCTAGAGAAAAAATCACACACACACAAAAAAAAAAAAAAAAAAAGAGGGGAAATAATGGGTACTTACCATCATATCTATAATCATATAAGAATACAAAGCAATGACTATCATAGTATAAGTGACTATGAACTGATTAAAAAAGATGATGTGGATAACTGTAAGAGACAATAAAAATGAAGTAAGTGGCAAAGAGAGAATCACAATGTTGGATGGGTTTAAGAATGCGTTAAAGCACCATAGCACTTTACTTTTCCCAGGAGTGATACAAAAATTCCACTCAAGGAGATAGTCTTTAGAAAGAAATTACCTACTGTGGTTTTAGCTGATCTATTTCTATATTTATATATATATACACACACACCTGATTTGTCAGTTTACTGAGTATCTTGTTTTATGTTCACTTGGATAAAGACCCAAGACATTTTGAAAACTTTATTTGATACACCATATGGCTAAATACACTAAACTAAAAAAAGATTCTGTAACAGCTTTATCACATCAGAAAAAAAAAATGCACCTCCCTCTGTGCTGCAAGGTGTACCAGATATGTAATGACAACTGTTTTGATTTAAGTATTTCGACAAATACCAGAAGGATACCATCCTGTAGACACAAAGAGAAAAATAACAGTTCAGTGCTTAAATATATGTCTCCTTGTATTTATGGGAGTTATGAGGCACAGATTAGAGCTACCTTCTTCAAAGGAAACCTGAATTTGACATATCAGATAAAGTCACTGTCCCATCTTGCTTATTATCTTTTCTTGGGCAGCAGCCAACATTTAATGTTCAGAATAATAAAAGGGAAAAATCTTTCTGCTCTGCACAAGCAATTTACTTATATTATAAGCTATAAAGTTTAATTACATTGCACTACTTTCTTAGATTGTGCAGCTCGATGACAATGATCCTTTTTCTTCCTCTGTTTGAATAATTAAAACTATAAAAATATATGAATCAGAAACTTTCAAAATCCCACTTCACAACTTTTTAAAATTATGAGTCATAAAAAACAATCTGAGATCACATGTAATATAGCCTCAGCGGTGGATGAGTATCACAAACACATGGACAGAATTGCACGCACGTCAAGTACTTCAAATGGGATCTCAGCCATCTGTGTCATCTATCTACTTGCCTCCTTTCTGGAACTGCCATATTCTCCAGGCAGATGAGTTATTTAGATACCATTCTCTTTAGTCCCAGACTTTGGTGGTCTTTGCCTAACTTCATTTTTACACCCATGTACAAAAATACTTATTCCAGGAATGCTAATACCTGAAGTTCAAATATGATCCAAATTTAGGTGAGATCACTGAATTGCCCAGCAAACATTAAAAAGAACTGTAGTAGGTTCAGTGCCAACACCTCTGGTGCAGCAGACTATGAAGATATGAATTCTGTGCTTTTGACTAATTGCCCTGCATAAGTACCATCTTCACTCCTTTTGCTAAAACTTAAATTTTAAAAAAGCAAGAGGTCAGAAGGAGAAAAGGGAGTGAAGAGTATGGCTAATGTCAAACTGAGAAATTAAGTTCCTGATAGATACCTGGAGTGTGAATGCATTTTATACTTGAATCAGTTTTGGATTAAAAACAGTTAAATATCATCCTTAGGGGTAGGAATCAAAACCTTCCTTCAGTACTACCCTTTGTGAATTCAGTCAATAAAATATTTCAGCTCTTAGCTCCGTTTCTCTCGGTCTGATCCCATTATTCAGCTTTGAGCTCCCCTGTTCACCACAAGGAGTTATTACCTTGGTCTTCTCCAAGCACTTTTTTGGTTGTTGTTGATTTCAACCCTTTTACTGTGACTTCAGCTCTACTTCATGCCTTGTCATGCTGTGTTTCCTGATCTCAAATTTTACATTTCTCTTTTCCTCTCCTTTCTTCTCCTCTCCTTCACTGATGGAGTTGTCGATTCCCTTTGAGCTGTAAACCTCTCCCTTGACTCTTTTTTTTTAGCTTTCCTATTACAGTACTTCTTTTGACACTTTTATATGTGGCTCACTTTTGACATTAGCTCCTCCATTCCTATTCCTATGTTGGGAAATATCTGTGGCAGAAATTCTGAGGTCAGATAAGTTCATTTTCTCCTCCTTCAGTTTTGCTATTTTAATTTTTCAGTTCTGTTGCACAAAGCTGTCCTTCTGCCTGTCTTTTAGGTCTACAGTCTTTGACTCAGGCTTCACTGACAGTTCTAACATTCAGCCTATAAAGACACATTCTTTCATCTCTAAGATCAGTCATAGAATCATAGAATCATAGAATAGTTAGGGTTGGAAAGGACCTTAAGATCATCTAGTTCCAACCCCCCTGCCATGGGCAGGGACACCTCACACTAAACCAACCCACACAAGGCTACGTCCAACCTGGCCTTGAACACCGCCAGTGATGGAGCACTCACAACCTCCCTGGGCAACCGATTCCAGTGTCTCACCACCCTAACAGGAAAGAATTTCCTCCTTATATCCAATTTAAACTTCCCCTGTTTAAGTTTTAACCCGTTACCCCTTGTCCTGTCACTGCAGTCCCTGATGAACAGTCTTTTCTACACAGCCACCCACCTTGTCATACAGCCCATATTTTCTTAGCAGTGTGTGGAGCAATACTGCTCCAAACATGATTAATAAAGTCACCTCTCCCTCTGAGTTCTCCCATTAGCTGCCCCTTCTTCATGTTGAATACAAGCTGATAGTCTTCACTGTCAGAGCCGTTTTTGCTCTACACTTACCCCATCAACTCTGGTTGGAAACAACAACATTGCCTCTCCTGACAGCTTTATTGCATTTTGGAACATATACGTCTGGGATATTCCATGTTTCTCTTCACCCTTGGAAAGCTGTTCATGAAGATGTTTCATTGTTTTTCTAAAATTCTCCTTAAACTTTCTCTTACTGTGTTATTTCAGAATAAAAATGGACACCAGCCTGGCTGGGATCAACAATTTTTTTCATCCCACACCCATCTATCCACATCAGCTGAAGCTTGCAATGCATTTCAGTTGAAAGCTATTTCATAGAATCATAGAACCACAGAATAGTTAGGGTTGGAAAGGACCTTAAGATCATCTAGTTCCAACCCCCCTGCCATGGGTAGGGACATTTCACACTAAACCATGCCAACCAAGGCTCTGTCCAACCTGGACTTGAACACCACCAGGGGTGGAGCATTCACAGCTTCCCTGGGCAACCCATTCCAGTGCCTCACCACCCTCACATTAAAGAACTTCTTCCTTACATCCATAAAACCATAACCATAAACCATACCACCAGGGGCTTTATCTAACCTGGCCTTGAACACCACCAGGGATGGAGCACTCACAACCTCCCTGGGCAACCCATTCCAGTGCTTCACCACTCTAACAGGAAAGAATTTCCTCCTTATATCCAATCTAAACTTCCCCTGTTTAAGTTTTAACCCATTACCCCTTGTCCTGTCACTACAGTCCCTGATGAAGAGTCCCTCCCCAGCATCCCTATAGGCCCCCTTCAGATACTGGAAGGCTTCTATGAGGTCTCCACGCAGCCTTCCCTTCTCCAGGCTGAGCAGCCCCAACTTTCTCAGCCTGTCTTCAAGGGACAAAAAGAAGTTTGAGCAGAATATTAAAAACACTTGAAGGACTGTGTTTATAGCTGTTTTAGTATCTAATTCTCCTAAGAGTTGCCATTTAGCATTAAGTAGTTAAAAAATATCTTTTGTATGACAATGACTGTCATCAGTAATAACTTTCACTGGTGTCCATGCCTTTTATGGCTCAGATGGACACCGATGTCATTGCACATTTCAAAGTCTATAGTCCCTGTGATGAGAGAGTGTAATGGGTCTGGCTGGGATGGGGTTAACTATTTTTTCCCAGCAGCCTGTGTGATGATGCTTTGAATCTGTAACAACAGTATTGACACAGCACAATGTTTTAGCTATTGCTGAGCAATTCTGTCAAAGCCTTCTCTGTTTCTCACTCTGCCCTACTACCAGAAAGTAGACTGGGAGTAAGGAAGAAACTGGGTAAACCCATTACCCCTTGTCCTGTCACTACAGTCCCTGATGAAGAGTCCCTCCCCACCATCCCTATAGGCCCCCTTCAGATACTGGAAGGCTGCTATGAGGTCCCCACTGAGCCTTCTCTTCTCCAGGCTGAACAGCCCCAACTTTCTCAGCCTGTCCATACGGGAGGTGCTCCGGTCCCCTGATCATCCTCGTGGCCCTCCTCTGGACTTGTTCCAGCAGTTCCATGTCCTTTTTATTTTGAGGACACCAGAACTAAGATCTATCATTATAGACTTATATCTTTTACTTACCTAGTACCTTGAATGAGCTTTTTGGCACTGTGATAATACAAATTATTTTAATAAAAGAAATGAGTGCTCAGGAAGCTTTTACTCCAATTAAAACCAATGAAAGAATATGGTAGGAAACATGACTAAGCTATCCCACCAGGAGCACCTAGAGCAGAGCACAGGTACAATGCCTCCTGTAGACCAAAGTGGGGGATTGGAATTACTCTTTCAGCAGTGAAAATGCAGGATGTGTTTCCAGTTCCTTTGCTCAATATGAAAAGGAATGAGCCACTTCCACTTTTTGCTGTCAGTGCAATGCCACTATTCACAGCAGTCCATGCAATTGCAGCAAAGCACAACTTTAGTTCTGCCTGTTCCTGGGGTTCTCCTGTCTTTCCGTGTATCTCTGCTCTGCTGGGTGCAACTTAGCCTAAAGCTATTAGTGATTCAGTGTAATGAGCAGAACGCACACAGGGTCCTTTCCTCATTGATTGTAAAGAAGTAGAATATTAATTAGTTTGGGTGTATACACACAACTAAATCATAAAATTATCTCCGGAGAAATACAACTCCCTAGCTGTCTCAATCCATCTACTATGCCAGAAAGCAATTACTCCCTACAGCTTTCCAAAAGCACTTTATCTTTCTTTGAAGATGGCATCAGGAAAGATCCAGCAGCTTTAATGGTCTAGTGGTGAGTTTCTGGCACCTCTGAGTCAAAATCTCTGTAGGACACAATACATGAGCATTCTCAATGTGAATTCGATGTGCAGTCAAGTGATTGCATATTGAAATGTCTTTGTACAACTGTGTGGTCACTCAAATATAAATCAGAACTGGGATTGCTGAGTTTTATTGCAGTGCATCAGGATGACTATGGGAAGCAAACTTATAATCTGCTACCTTTTTGAAAGTGCTGGCAACTTTTCCCTCCCTGTTGCAATTCAGCAGTGCTTACTGAGCTGTACCACAAAGTGATGCTTTACGTGTTAAGAGTTAATTCAACTACATGGCTTTGTTTCTAGAAGGAGGCACTCAAACATACCTTGTGATGAAGATTTTTATATTATACAATGCCACAGTATTATAACAATGAGCTATCAAAAATAAATCTCTCTGTTATTTAGTTCAAGCTGAGAGGAAGAATGAAGATGAGATAGGGAAGAACAGTAGCTATAGAGATGAAATCAGTTTGGTACAGCTAAAATACCATTAAAGAGAGCAACATAGAATAAATTAATTGTGGCCTCGGTGATATCCTAGCAGGTTTGACACTTACCTGGAGCCTGCAGAGACCGCTCCAGGACTATGGGAACAGTATATTACATCTAAGGCTTTTGTACTTCATTTTGTTGTCAGTCTAAGCAGCCAAGAGCAAGAATACACGTTTAAGTAAATTAAATATGAAATATTCTAGTGTCAAAGACTATAGTATAAACTATCATTCCTACTTTAGCTGCTCAAAGTGTTCAGAAAGGAAAATTCACAACTCTTTGTTGCAGAAGTACCTGGTTTGTTGTTTGGGGTTTTTTTCCATGTGAAAGTATATGGTTTAATTCTTGATTCATATTTCCTTATTAAGTTACTAGTTGAAGTGGTACAGAAAACATCCAAAACATATAGGTTCTAGGGGTATAGTAGAGCTGACATCAGTTTTACTTACCATCTTTGCTCCCAGCCAGAGACAATAAAACAGAGAAATGTGGGCACTGTATAATAGCCGGTGTTTCTTTTCCAGGATCTGAAACTTTTACCATTTGGAATATATTTATTCTTATTCATCTGCAGGCACAGGAGATGACTGACCTTTTTCTGTATGTCAGTGAATATGATGTGAACAGGAAAAAATACTTTAAATAAATTATTTTCAAAAAACAATTCTAGAATGCCTGTAGGCATCACAGGTCCTATAATAATTTCCTAAATCTGCAGATTATTTCTGTATATCCTTAACTTTAAGCACATAGAAACACTGTTTGAAACCAGCATAATAGAATGAGTCTTACTCAACCACAAAAAGTGAAAATCCATGCACAAACAAAAAGAAATATATTAAAAAAATCAAATTCCTTTGAATTTCTCTCCTTTCTTTCCCCTTTCTTTCCCCTGACATTAGATTCTGCAAGCAGAAATGAGAAAGAAAATCAAAAGAATCATAGAAATCACCTTTTGTATATTATTAACTGTATTTAGCAGGTTGGAGTAGAATTGGATTGTGTCTGAGATTCTTGAAGGAATACAAAAATAATATCATAATGTCTACCATGCAGTAGATTAGGATGTAGAATCTACCTTTATTTATAATAACTAAAAATGAAAAATTGTGACTATTTCTACAGAGTCCCCAGAATTTCTAATATCTCAGTATGGGTACAGTGCAGAAGGAAAACTGTAAGAATCAAAGTTTATTCTTAACAGCTTTATTGGTGGCAGAATGCACCATTCTTAAGAGGAAATATACAAATATACTTACAGGCACAAACCATATTCCCCAAATCCACTCAGCTTGTTTACCTTCCCAAAACAACAGTTGGATAACTGGAATTATTTTGTTCTTATGAAAGAGAATTACAAGTGTTACAACAGGTTGCTTGTTAGAATTCAAATCCTTCACTCCTAGGTTTGAATACTCAGACTGCAGCAGGTTTTTGCTAGCTTTCTACATCTATTCAAGAAGACAACATTTCACTAAATAGCTTCCAGTCAAAGCCCAGGCTTGGATGACTTTTTTTTCTTTCAACAGGATTAGCAGGATCCCTTAGGGTCAAACACTGGGTTAGATTCATCAAAGCATTAGGAAATAATTTGAACATTAAAATATCTAAAACTGCACACCTAAATATTCTGCCACGTGGGGATCAGCTGTTTGACTGATCTGCACAGGGATGTTTCTCATGAAGTCCACAAAGCAAAGCAGAGTGCTATCCTTTGGAAAGCTTTCTTTGGAAGCGTCTGTGATTTAACCAGAGATGAGCTGAAGGAAGTGTCAGTTACTGCAAAGCAAAGCAGAGAAATTGGCAATGACGCATCAAGCGCTCTACTGCCAAAATCCAATCAGAGAGCTGTCAAATCAATTTCTGCCTTCAGAGCCATATTCTAATCCATCTTCAGCACTGAACACACATTTACTAGACTAGAAACTGGTAAAAGTGAACAAAGCTCTATTTTGTGTAGGATGAGAAGCATCTGGCTATTGGTTCCCATCTTCTGCTTTTTGAATCCACACAGGAAACCCTGTGATTTTGGCTAAGACTGTAAATTACTGCTTAATTGCTGCCTGGAAGAAAAAGAGAAGGGCACCTACCCACATAACCTCTCGGTGCTTTTGATTACTAGAGTTATCTGTCCTCTCTGGGAAGGATCAACTCCTCTTCCTGCCCATCTCCGGATCTCTTCTCCCCTTGCAGGCTGGCATGGCTCTGGGGCTCTGCTGAAGCATCAACAGGAGCTGAGAGAGGTAGAGGTGCACAGCGGGGACAGGAAGGGCTGGCTCCACTGCCAGCAGTCACCTCTGCAGCCTGACAACAGGAGCTGCCTTTCATCAGAGGCTCTTTGCTCCAGATTGTTGTGCAAAGAGCAGCTACTTATTAGATCATGGGCATCCATTAGAGTCACACAAAAGTGAGGGACTCATTGCAAATTTAACAGGCAGCCAAATTTTTGGTTGTGTAAGTCAATTTAAATTTAATTAATTTTAAGCGAGCTATGTAAGTTTGCATTATCTGAAAGGCAGGTCTGCGGAAATTAAAGCTCCCTTGCCCAAGAGGTTGCTTGCAGATTCTGCAGGATAACACATGACGGGTGAAGGAAACTGGCTGTCAGCTCCAATCTTCCTTGCAGCGATCTCAAAAAAGAATTAGTAGCAAGGGGACCTCTTTCTATATTGAAATGAAGGTTATGAAAAAAATGAGGGAGAACAAATGTCTCATATACCCCTTTCCTCCCTGCTCTGTAAAGGGAGGGAAGAGGGAAGGGAGCAGTTAGGCAGGATGACAGCCATGGCAGTCTAGTTGCGAGGGGCAGGTGGGAAGATTCAGAGAGGGCTTTAAATAGGCCAAGAGCATGTCTTGTCAGAAGTCTTCTGAGATATGGAAATCTTCCAAGTGCAAAAGACCAAGATCATCTGGAAAGTGAAGAAGTAGATTTTAACTTAAGAATGAAAGGACAATGGGAGTTCTCCCTTCATTAAATTAGATTGGAGAAGAAAGCCCACAAATTACTTCTTGAGGCCAATGCACTTGGTCAAAGGCAGAAGGAACAAAAGTGTAAGCATTAAGTTGTGTTTAGCAAATGTCTCTAAGCACTCTGCAGGCTCTTAAATGACCTATTCAGGTGGATTATGGGCTAATGAGTAAATTACACTGAGTTTCGTTTAACATTGTTTTGCTTTTTACTGCCAAAGTCCACAGTGCTACTAAATCTTTCCAAGAGTAAGTATTTCCTTCATTATCCTCTCTGATCCTACTGCAATACACCGAACCTGCTGTGAATATTTTATCCAATGGAGAATCATTGCAGCATACTTTCACAGAAAGGAAAAGACTGTACAAACATCTGAAAAATATGTATCAGCTTAATTAAAAGTTTAACACAGTAGCACAGACACATTAAACCTGTCAGGAAATTTAAAGAAAGTCCGGCAAAGATTTTCAGTGCTTGCCTTGTTCTGCAGTTTCCAGATGAGAAAGAGACCCTAGATACTGAGACATTATTCAGTCAGCACCAGGAGACTCTGGGGACCTAATTAGCTCAGCACTCACTACCAGGTCTTCCGTTCCCTATAAAAGCAAAGATACTACACAGTCCATGTGTGTGCAGAGCAGACTTCTTGCTTACAGTCTTTACAGTTGCTAATACTTTTAGGGAAGCCTGGTTTTACTGGAAGGAGATAATTGATTGTTGGAATACTATTTTAGATGGGATACTGTTTTATAAGCAGTGTTATAAAAGTCAAAATAAATATAAAAAAAACATCTTCCAGAAGAAGAGATAGGAAGAATTATATGCAGTCCTTGGATAGCTTTGTTATTAACAGGGCTCTACTTCTATTGTGGTCTTTAGTAATTTACCACAGAAATCAAAGAGAATGCTGCACTGTATCTCAGTAGTTTCTCTGCTTGGCAAGTAATTGTAGTTTGGCTTTCCAGCCAGCATCTGGGGACACTGTGCTGCTATAACACATTCAGGGAGTGGGAATTGGCAGGCTATTTACGGGCATCACAGAATCTAACAGATCATAGATTTTATCCTCTTTCATCCAAAATCAGCTATAAGTTACAAACATGTCTCAATAATAGTGATGGAAAGAAGCTATATTTAGAGCACAGGTTGCTCTGCATTGCCATTCTGTTCTCCCTCTTCTCCCAGGTCCCTAGACAAATTAAAAGAAATATTGTGCTGCAAAATTGCTATTTACTTCCATACCACTATTAGTCAAAAGATACAACATGAAACGATCCAGTGTAAGTATTAAAGCATTCAATATATATATTATATTGATCCTAGAAAGGACTGATGAAAAGAGGCATGTGCTTTTTTGAACCAGTGTTTATCCTTATTAAGAAAATGATAAAATGACTTTGCTCTGTTCTGAGCTGAAACCTCTGTCTGTAGGCTGGTTTCAAGGTAAGTAGCTGCAATGAAGAATTCACAAGTTTATCCAGCCATTGACCTTAGCTCAAAAAACTGCCTTTTCAAAGATGAGAGGTGATCTGTTTTTTCCCTCTGTATACATGTCCAATAGTCCCTGGAGTGAAAGTCTAAGTTTTTTTTAAAAAAGAAAAAGTTCTTTGTTCTTTCTGATTTATGGGTTGCAGCTCTTTTTTCTACCAATTGTATCCAGTACTGTTTTTTTTTTTTTTTTTCCAAAAAGCTGAATATAGTTAAAAGACTCACGTCATCGTTCACTCTGGCTTGCTTACGTAGGTGAACAATTCTCCTTTAAGGCTTTGTTTAAGAAACTATCCATTTTTTTTAACAAGTAGCCAAGAAATAGAGTAAGTTTACAGTTTAACAAGGGTCTTAAACATATGCTTAGGTTAATTTTTGTTCATTGAAGTACACAAGTATGTGATAAACTGCGCGTAATTAGGAACAGATGATTACAGATAGACTATTCCTTATAAAAGGGTCATATAAGTGTATCTCTAACCAGTATACCACTGCAGTTCAAATCAAAAGATAAATAAGAATGTTTCACAGATTCCCTAAAAAGTGACATTGAATAAATTGTTTATTACCTCTTTTGTATCCAGTGCGAAATTCTGCTCTTTTTTTAAAAAAAGACCTCCTCAAAAGAACTTTATTTCCACACAGATTGTCTTTCAGTAGACCTCTCTGTAGTGCAGTTTCCAACAGCAGTTGAAAACTTGTTTTTACTGCTTGAACTCAAGATCATTTCTTTTATAACTCAGTTTCTGACTTGCCAGTGAAGGGCTCTCTCTTGCTAGAAAGGAGTTCTGCCACCTATGGACTAAATTAACTCAGTGGGGTGGAGGACATCTGCAGTAAGAAAATCTGCCCTGAGGGAGGCTTTTTTTAAAATACAGAATCCAGTGGCTTTCTCATAACATGTCCCAGAAGTGAGCAGCATTTGTCATGAAGCAAATTCTTCCAAGCCAGCCAAATTCTTGTTACATCTTCCCCATCCTGAGATTACCTCAGGAAGACAGTCAATAGTGCTTAAGCTGATTGTCCTTTGACAACAATAATTATTGTAGCCAGTGATTGCAAAGATTTTAACAAATGCCTTTTTGTACAGTTCTTATCTCCACACCATGAAGCAGCACAACTTGTTCCTTTGTATTTGAGGAAAACTGACAGTACTTTCAACTTCATATTGAAAACCTCAGACCAGATCTCGGAACAACATGAGTGTGGCTATTTAATGTGGAAAATGTGATGCTACTACATGGCCTTTTCATTAAAATAATGGGCTCTAATATTTTCTTAAATGACTTTTGAGCCTCTTTATTGTAAGAAGCTGTGTCATTCTCTAATGGTTTTTGCTTACAATCAACATATCTGTTATCTGATGATAGCTGAAGGTCTTTACTGTGTCAGTTGAAAGAGCATCTATGTCTGTGCCAAGGTCAGTGCTGGGGCCTGGTCTCTTGCCAGCATCATTTTTTCTTCACTAGTTTCCACATTGCTTGTCTGCTGCAGAACTTGGATGAATCTGGCCTGCCTGGATCATGTCTCTTCAAGTCTGGTGAGACCACATTAGACTGTTCTTAAAGAAAGGAATATCTACCAGACTTACTGAAATGTTGGTTAGTCATTCCCTAAAAAGAGATATCCAGTCATCTTCTAATAGAGATGTGACCCAGTGTCTCACCTCCCACAGAAACTAATCTATCATGGTACGACCTTTGCTGGGAACTTCCAGGCTTTGCTCTATTGTGTCTTGAAACCCAAGAGAATTGGGGGCGCTGGAGGGGATTGCAAAACTGTAAACATAAATATTCTCTTTAGACAGTCCCATATCATTCAGGACAGCCATCTCAAATCAAAAAGTTTGAAAGATTTAATGAAGTGAAGAAATGAGCTAAGAACTGCTTGGCTCCCGTTTGCTCCTGCTGCCAGACAGATAGAGGAACCCGGGCAAAGATGATAGCCTTTCTAGCCTCAATTCTTTTTGAACACTATGGGGATGTAAAAAGGAAAACAGCAAATGCATTCCTGTGGTGGGCTGCTCCTAGCTGGAAGCCCAATAAAACTGCTCCGTCCCTCCCCTCCTCAGTTGGACAGGGGAGAGAAAATATAGCAAAAGTGTTGAATAAGGACAGGGAGGCATCATTTAGCAGTTACTGTTGCAAGCAAAACTGACTTGACTTCGGGAAATGATCTTTATTTATTACCAAGCAGATGAAAGGAGGATAATGAGAAATGAAAACTAAATCTTAAAATACCTTCCCCGCACCCCTTCCTTCTTCCCAGGATTAACTTTACTCATGATTTTCTCTAACTTCTCCCCATCAGCTTCACAGGCAGATGGGGAATGAGGGCTGTAGTCAGTTCATCACACATTGTCTCTGCTGCTCCTTTCATCCTCACGGGAGGATTCCTCACACTCTTCCCTTGCTTCAGCGTGGGTTTCCCATGGGGTCACAGCCTCCACTGGTCATCCTCCTGCTCTGGTATGGGGTCCTCCATGTGCTGCAGGTGGAGATCTGCTCCACCATGGACCTCCATGTGCTGCAGGGGCACAGCTGCCTCACCATGGGCTGCACCACGGGCAGCAGGGGAATCTCTGCTCCAGTGCCTGGAACACCTCCTGCCCTCCTTCTGCACTGACCTGGGTGTCTGCAGGGCTGGTTCTCTCACAGATTCTCAGTCCTCTCTCTGTCTCCTGGTGCTCCTGCACAGTAACTTTTTCACCCTTTTTTAACTTTGCTATCCCTGAGGTGCTACCATGGTTGCTGATAGCCTCAACCTTGGCTAGCGGCAGGTCTGACTTTGAGCTGACTGTCATTGGCTCCACTGGACATAGGGAAAGCTTCTAGCATACATATAAACAACTTAAAATCAGTTCCTGCTAAAATAAGCCCACAATAGGCCTAGAGGAGTGAGTTAATACAAAATCAAGTCAGTCTTTTAATAATATTGGATAAACACTATTTACTGGGCCACATTAACTATTCTTTACAAAATGTAAATACATAAATATTACTATCCTAATGAAAACAAAATGTAAATTAAAAAGCATTTAATCTTAACTGGATATTAGTCTGTTCCTGAAAATTGTGTAGGTTCATCTGATTTGATTTTATTAGAGACTATTCCTTAAGAAAAAAAAATACTTACGTGTTTGTTATGGTGCATTGACACTAAAAACCCAGATATGGCCTTCCTGGAAACTTTTTATTTCAGAGAATGTGTAGGAGACTTGAGAACTTCATTTGGTCTGTAAAGACTTACAGGGCAACCTTAAAATGAGATAATCATCAGTAAAAATGTAAATACCAGCTTTATTTCATTTCACTGGGGTTTATATAATTTCTTTTTGGCTGCTCCCTGCATCCTGCTGCGCATCCATGGGCAAGCAGCTATGTTTTTCTCATTTCAATGACAATTTAAATGAAATCACAGTTATGCTGCTGGACATGCTGCAAAGAAATGCTCTTCATGACAAATTCCAGTTATTTTTGACCCTCAGCTTTCCTCAGATAGCCACATCAACAATATTGATATGACTGCATATTACCATCTCGGGAGTATAACAAGGTTTAAACAGTTGCTGTATCAGCAAGTTACTGAGCTTTTGATTCATGCCTTTATAACAACAAGGCTGGATTATTGCTATTTATTGTGTCAGCTCTCCCAGACTGTTCACAGTGTAGGTTGCCTTTCACACAAAACTCAGCAGCCTAAACTTTCAAAATCTAATACAAAAATATCCAGACATGACTAGTAACAACATCACCACCAGACACATTATGGTGAATTCCTGATCTGGTATAAACAGCCTCTGAAACAAGGACTTGCTGCGAAAGTACCTTACTGCTTCTACCACTATGACAATACAGTACTTTTTCTTTCATCCACTCTCAGAGGAATGTCTTATTATGATGAGCTCAAGGCTTCTGTTTCATTTCATTTTAGATTTGAATACCTAACTAATAATGTTATTTTGATGGCAAAATTGGATTGGCTGGAACAGAAGATTGTGAAGACAGAAAAGACACCCATTTAAAACCCAGCTGCTTCGTTTTTCCTGTACCAGAGCTAGGTAAAATGAGCAAAAATGGCTGGAACCACTAGTGCTTTCCTTTTCTATCAACAGGAACACCATCCTGAGTTGATAGGCATGATGGAAGCAGAATAATTTATGTTGGAAAGGACCTCTGGGTGTCATTTAGTCTGATCTTCTGCTTAGGGCCAGTCTAGATAGAATCATAGAATAGTTAGGTTTGGAAAGGACCTTAAGATCATCTGGTTCCAACTCCCCAAGGTTTCTCAGGGCCTTGCCCAGTCTTGTTTTGATTATCTCCAGTTATGGAGACCCACAACAAGTGGGCACCCTGTTCCAGTGTTTGGCTACCCTCCTGGTGAAAACTTCTTTTTTCCTTCTAGTCAGAATTTCCCATGCCCAACTTGTGTCCATTGTCTCTAACCTTTGCACTCTCAGAATAGTCCATTAGACAGCTCAAGAAGCAGAAGGATTGCCTTTTAGCTTTTTTTCAGTGGGACAAGCTCATTTCTTCCAACTTCTCTTTGTACATCTGTGCTCCATCCTCTGATGTTGATGTCTGTCCACAAGACTCACTACAGTATGTTTTTCTTGCACTGTGGAGTCAAAAACCAGAGACAATCCTCCAGATGCAGTCTCACAACTGCCAGACAGACAGGGAAAATCACTTCTTTTAACATCTTAGCTACACTTGATGTTACATCCTAGGATACGCCTGACTTTCTTTGTAGATGCTTCTTTGATTGCACATTAACTCTGCTCCAGGTTTGTCCATCTATTCACTTTACTTCCCACAGCCAGAGCAGAACAAATCTACTCTGGACCTGACACCTTATGTTGAATGATAGCTTTAAATTTTGCCTGTACTGGTGAAAAGCATCAAACTCACTCTGGGTTGAAAGGAGAATAAAAGTATACTGTAAAACTGGTGCGTGTCTTGAATTCATATATTTTAGTACCCACTGGAGTTACGAGTTTTAGTGTCCATTTTCTTGTTGCGAAGGCCTTTTGCAGACCCCCTGAGGATTGGGACTGGTAGATCAGTGGTTATTTCTGAAAAATATGCTCCTGTCCTTTATTAATGGCATGTGTCAGATCCTTTCTGGTGCACAGAGGCTGTATGATCTCATATACATATTTTCCATGTGGGTATTTAACATAGTGGATGGTGTACATCGTACTTACAGATAAATTTGTGTAACATTTATGGGTGTTAGGAGTCTTTTTTCTAGAAGAGCACTGTTGATAGTGACTTCAATTCACACTGACCTCTCTAACGCAGATGCTAACAACCCATTTTTCCTCTGTGGTACAACTCTAACAATCTGTTCCCTGCTGGTACCTGGCTCTGCTCTAGTGCTGCTGATCGCTTTCGCTCAAGCTGTTTAATCAAGAAAAAGAACAGGTTAAACCAGGTGCATCCAACTATAAGGTAACATATATGTCCATAAAATGGTGTTCTTCATTTTAAATAAAACATTGATTTTCTGCTGAATTGTATCCTGAAAAAAACAAGTGCTTCAACTTCAGCAGTCATGATTCAGTTCTTGGTTTAAAGGTCAGAATATGTGTCTGTCTTTTGTCCACCAATAAAGTCCAATCCACCAATAAATTATCAATGAGGTAATGTTTAAGCAGTTTCTGAAATGGAAAATAGTTCTCTTTTAGGTGTAATTCCAATTCAACACAAACACATTCATAAAAGTTCAGGCTTGAATATTTAAGTACAAATTTCTGTCTGTTCCTTATGCACAAATTGGTAAGGATACAAAAAGAAATTTCGGTAACTATTAATATTTCCAGGTGTTCTTTTACCAGCCTAAATGCAGAAATAGAAACTCTGCATCTGAAGGCTTAACAGAGTAACTCCTTTCATCCTAAGTGTACAGTGACAGCAATTTCACTTTTGAATTATTTTAGTTCATTTTATATGAATTACCGCAATAGTAGGGGATAAGTACTTTTAAACCCACTTGACAATAAAACTTTTTAAGACTAAAGTTGGCAGTAGCACCTGTAATCATTTGCATGGTAGCAGCAAAATTATTGGCTAATCCTTTTATCAAAGAGATATAAATGACCTCATTAAAAACAAGTTTAATTAAAAAAAACCAGTCCTATCTATATCACAGGTTAAAGAATTTATATGAAAAATTTCTGATAGATAATTCATTTTTTATAGAAGAAAAATGCTTGAAAATATCAGGTATATCAGGTAATGTAATGAAAATGGAAGTACCTCCACATATTTCTCCATATTTCTAAAATAAGTTTCCTTCATAATGACATAACATTTAACTGCATGAATAATTACAAAGATTATACAGTTTTCTTGTTCCTTTAAATTTGTTGACTTCTGTAACTATAATAGCCAAAATAAAACATGTAATTTGTGCTGCATGAATTATTAAGTACCAGGTAAGGGTTTTTCTCAATTATAATGAAAGATTTTAGTAAAATTGGTCTGATTTTCAGTACCCTGTTACCCTGTTACCCAGATTATAAAATATAAACTAATTTTATCATGTGTCTAATGCATACAGACCTATGCTGGAAGGTAACTAAATTGCGATTTCTCTCTTTTTGCATACAAACCACTGGTAATTATCTCTACCTATTGAAGACACAGCAGTAGTATTTGGATGGGTATTGTTCAAAAGCTTATTAACTACAAATATGAAAACAGGTTACTGACAGTAAACATTTTTCTTAAATAAGAAGAGCTGCTAATATCAAATCTTGTAGCTTGTGGTTAATCTCATCATAAATCTAGAGTATCCTATAAATAAAAAGATGGTTTTTTCACCCTTTTATGCCTGGGAGATTTTCTGAGATTTATGAGAAGTTAGAACAGTTATGGCCACATTTTATAACTGATCTTTCTCTGACTCAGAGGTAATTAATAAATCTTTCAATGTCTTCCAGATTTACTTCATGTCATCCCTACAGCTCTCCACAAGCAACCAGAGGTGTTTACTTGATATAAGCTGAAAGGGAACCCAATGAAAAGCAAATATTTCACCATTGCTGACTCATTTCTTAGACATATTGCCTTGACAGAGGTGTTTTAGTGCATCCTCCAATTGCCCAGTGCACAAGGTCGGAAACTTTACATTAGTGCTTCACCTAACCAAGGATCC
Source organism: Lathamus discolor (assembly GCF_037157495.1). Classification (NCBI taxonomy): domain Eukaryota; kingdom Metazoa; phylum Chordata; class Aves; order Psittaciformes; family Psittacidae; genus Lathamus; species Lathamus discolor. Next base: position 13,719,989 of record NC_088884.1, on the reverse strand, counting down.
AGCTCTTGTCCTTGGACTTAGCAGAGCTCCGTCAATGTCCAAATAAATCATTTATACCCACATGGCACGGGAATGTCTCCAGAAGATATAAATGTAACAAGAATCTTTGTTTTTCTGATTCGTATCAGTAGATATCAATTGCTAGAATCCTGATTCCCTCCTGATGACCAACATACATACAAATAAAACATGAATGAGGTGATTAAATGAATTTAAATAAATAAATAGGAAAATAATTAAAATAAAATTAAATTAAATAAAAATAAAATTAAATAAAATAAAGTAAAAGAAAATAATAAATCCCACAGTCTTATCTTACTAGTGTACTTGAAGATTAGGTACTTTGGGTTCTTTCTATAAAACTAAGGTTGCTGGAATTCTTGATCCATATAAAATTCTGAAGATAATCTGCAGTCTGAAGCGTGATGTGACTTTTTAACTGAGACCATATTCGATGATTTTATTTTAATCTTCAAGACAATTTGGATTTACAACACTAGCCATACAGTTAGACTAGCCAGCTGGTCTCTGAATTTATTCAATATGATAGCTTTTAACTACCTTGACAAGTTCAGGTTTTATTTCATTTCTCTCTGCTAATGGGACATCCTTTAGCACATCCAGTTTTAGCAGGATACCAGTGTCTATATCCATGTGTCACATTCTGTCCAGAATGCTTGGTGCTCTTTTAATCATTTCAAATACTTTGTAAAGACAATCCTATGAATCTTCTTCAGAAATGATGTATACACTCATTTGCTTATCTGTATTTGCAGACTGCCTTAAATCAGGATTCAGATATGTGTACAGTGGATCTCTACAGGGAATTTAATTTTATCACTGAAGTTTAGGGCTAGCTTTGTAAAATAATGATTGGTGATTGATTTACATGCACTGCTAGGAAATTGAAAAGGTCTAAAGTCAAAAATCATATGCAATAGTTAATACGAACCCATATCTACATGTCGTATTTGTGTTACTTCATTTTAAAAAGCACAAAGCTTCTAAAACATTTATTGCTGGTTTTAGTTAATGTGTTTAAATTACAAAGATTACAGTAATATTTTATTAGGTCTTAACAATTGGCATGACCTAATTGCACAACTAATTTATTATGTATTGTAGCCCAGCTTGGATTTAAAATACTATCAGTAGGGTTATAAAACTGGGGGTTTTGCTGTTACATAAATCTGTATTTTATTGATGAGGTGTATCCTTTACAATGTACTAAAATATTTAGAGTAGAACTCATGAATATGTTTATGACATTCAAGAATGTACTAGTTGCCATTTATTCTTTGCGTGAAATTTGTATTTTATAATGAAAATATAAAAGAAGGTGCAGGCATTAATTGATTTACACAATCAAATTGCCAGGGCAGAATTCTTATGTATCACCCTGACATTTAAGATATAATAAAAAAATTCAGTTATTTTGTTGTAAATCTTTCCATTTAATCTTCTGAAGTTATTTTTATTGGCAATGTTTGGAAGCTGACCTTTACCTGCGTGACACTTTCAACAAGAAATGTCATGAAGGTTTTCAAATTATTTTTACAGCAAATTAATAGTTGACAGAATTTATTTTGGACCATTTAAGGAAACCCAAATACTGCATAAACACCCTGCTATAACAGAGGTGTTTGACACTTCAGAACACTTCTGGAAAGGAATTTAATTTCTTTCAAAGCATAAAGGAGTAATAAGGGACAAACTGTGACACTCGACATATTTTAACTTGATTTTCACTTTAGGAATGCATATACTTAGCATAATGGGACAACTGAGGAATAAGATGTTGTTCAGTATGAGGCATCAGGACACACCTCCAGGTACTTCATCCTCACAAAGAGATCACTGACTACGTAAAACAATAAAACAATAAAACAATAAAACAATAAAAATTTGCTCATGAATATACTTACGTGAATTCACTTGAGAAAATAATATCTAAGATAAATTGTATCCAAAGCAAGTCTGTCAAGGGTCTAACTCTATATTTGTCCTGGTGCATCATTCCAAGTCCGAGAGCTTTTCCAGAGAACTTTTGCCAATGATGAAAATAGAGGATCTAATTCTGGGCCAGAAATATTAATTGCCTGGTATTCATTCTTTCTTGCTGTGGATACTCTAGACCTCTTCAGCTGAGCGATTCGCCCTATATTCCAGATGGGTACTTTTAGGGCACAGCTCATCTTGCTTTAAAATAGGCAGCAAAAATAACTCTGAAAACACACAGTGCTATCCACTGAGTACAAAGGACCTAAGCTCAGATGTAGACATTCATGTTTAAGTGAGCTGAATCTCAGTTCTCATGTTTATTTAATGGGAAAAACATTAATGAAGGTTTAGTACAAAACCTCCTGGGTCATACATTTCTTTCATAAAACAATGGAATTATCTAGTGCAGCATTGTGTAAACAACAAAATATGCTTTTTAAAGTATGTTAATAATAAAAAGGCAAAGGAAAATATTGGACCCATACTTGATGAATATGGATTAAGAAAAAGCAAAGCATTCAATGAGGGGTTTTGCCTCAATCTTTAATATTAATGATAGACCTTCGGTTTCCAAGTCCTCTGTGTTGGAGGATAATGACTGCAGGAGCTTTGACTTTTCATTTGTGGATGATGAAATCGTAAGTGACCAATTTTAACATCTGAATGTCCATAGGATCTGATGGGATTCACCCCAGAGTACTGAAGGAGCTAGCAGATATTATGGCAGGACTCCTGTCCATCATCTACCAAAGGTTTTGGGAGTCTAGGGAGGTCCCTGCTGACTGGAAGGTAGCCAATTTACAAGAAGAAGGGAAGACCCTGGGAAGACCCAGGAAACTACACACTTGTTGGTCTAACCTCAGTTCTGGAAAAAAATACAGAGAATACCATACTGGGTGCTACGGAAAGGCATTTAAAGGACAATACAATCATCAAGAACAGTCAACATGGGTTCACAAAGGGAAAATCCTGTTTAACAAATTTGATATCCTTCTACAATAAAATCACCTGCCTAGTGCATGAAGGGGAGTCAGTGGATGTATTTTTTCTGGACTTTAGTAAAGCTTTGATACAGTCCTTCACAGCATTCTTCTGGACTTGTGGAATGAGCTGGTTCATGGTGTTGTCCTGGATTCAGCAGTAACAGTCTTTTTTAATCCTTCTTAGTAGCTGGTGCAGTGCTGTGGTTTTGACTTTCAGCCTGGGAACAGCTCTGATAACATAGATGGCTTTAGTTGCTGCTCAGTAATGCTTACTCTGACCAAGGGCTCAGGACGAAGCCAGGACGAAGCAGAGACAGGACACCTGACCCAAACTAACCAAAGAGGTATTCCATACCACAGCACGTCATGCCCACTATATAACTGGGGGCAGTTACCCAGAAGGGTTAGATCACTGCTCGGGTTGGGCTGGGTATCAGTCAGCGGGTCATGAACAATTGTATTCTCTCCCCTTGTTATTTCCCTTATCATTATTATCATTGGTGGTAGCAGTAGTGATTTGTGTTATACCTTAGTTACTGTTCAAGGCCAGGTTGGATGAAGCCTTGTGTGGGATGGTTTAGTGAGAGGTGTCCCTGTCCATGGCAGGGGGGTTGGAACTAGATGATCTTGAGGTCCTTTCCAACCCTAACTATTCTGTGACTGTTCTTATCTCAACCTGTGGGAGTTACATGCTTTCGATTCTTTTCCCCATCCTTCCAGGAGCAGGGGAGAGGAAGGGAGGGGGCGTGAGAGAATGGCTGCTTGGCTGACTGGTCTTAAACCACAACAGGTGTGCTGGGTAAAGAACTGGCTGAAGGGCAGAGTTCAAAGGATTGTAGTGGATGGGGCTACATCTTGCTGCTAACCAGTCACCAGCAGTGTTCCTCAGGGCTCAATTTTAGGGACAGTTCTGTTCAATATATTTATCACCAATCTGGATGCAGGAGTTGGATGCACCATTAAGAAGTTTGCTGATGATACCAAACTGGGAAGTGTGGTTGACTGTCTTGAGGCACAAGTTGTCTTGCAGAGGAATCTAGATTGAAGCACTGAGCAATGATTAATGTGATGAAATTTAACCAGGCCAAATGTTGGATTCTGCACATTGGACAGAGTAACACCAGGCACAAGTATAAATTGGAGAGGAATGGCAGGAGAGCAGCCCTGCAGAAAAGAATCTGGGGGTGCTGTTTGACAGCAGGTTTAGTAGGACTCAGCAGTGTGTCCTGGCAGCTGAGAGGGCAAACCACATCCCAGGGTGCATCAAACACAGCATAACCAGCTGGTCAATAGAGGTGATTATCCCACTGTAGTCAGTGTGGTATAGCCTCACCTTGAGTACTGTGTGCAGTTCTGGGCCCCACCATTTAAGAAAGATGTGAAGGCCTTTGAATGCATCCAGAGGAGGACAACAAAGCTGGTGAAAGTGCCTAAAGGAATGTGGCTTGAAAGAATGTCCTGTGAAGAGCATCTGAGGACTTTGGGCTTCTCTAGTTTGGAGAAATGGAGCCTGAGGAACAATGCCATTGTTTTCTACAGCTTCCTGAGGAGGGGAGGTAGAGGGGGAGATGCTGATCTCTTCTCCTTGGTATCCAGTGACAGGATGTGTGACAATGATTCGAAGATGTGCCAGAGGAGGACCAGACTAAATATTAGGAAGCATTTTTTTGTCTAAAGAGTGATCAAACACTGGAACAGACTTCCTAGAGAGGTGACAATGTCCCAGGCCTGACAGCATTTAAAAGACATATGGACAACACCCTCAATAATGTTTTAACTTTTGATCAGCACTAAATTGGTCAGACAATTGGACTAGATGATCGTTGTAGGTACCTTCCAACTGAAATTATGCTATTCAAACGCCCCAAGGTTCTCCTTTGCGATACTGCTGGTTTAGGTGTCATTTTTTATTGTCTGAAAAAAAAGTTCAGTTGCTATATCAATTTAACTATTTGGTCAATATGACTAGATAGTATGTATTTTTAGGATATATTCATGCTTTCTCTCATTTATATCAGTGCACAACTGTTTTACTGCATTTAAATTGAAATAATCCTTCACACATCTGTTATTTCCTCTGAAATACTGATATGACTGTTCAATAGTCAGCATGAAATATGATTCTGAAAAAGAAAATGGCACTTATTTGGCTTAGCACAACAATCACAAAGTTTGTATGAAGCAAGTTCTTTGATTTTTAGTAGTTATAAATGGAAGAATTATAGGATTTCTTTATTCCAATTGATCTTTTGAAAAAAGTGCTGTTTGTGGCATTCCCAATAACTAATCACCCCATTTATAGAAATGCTTTAAGCCTAACATCAGTGATCATAAATCAGTCTCCCTTTGGCTTTACTGCTTAGTGAATATCAAGATTTTCCTTAAAATTTAATGTTATAGACCAACTAATGGAGAAAACAGTCAAGGCATATTCAGACCGGATATACAACATTGCACCAGCAAAAAATACCACATAACTCAAATGAAAACAGGTGTGCAGAGCCTGTCACCCTTGTTTACAGAAATACATAATATGTAAAGAGCTTTTGCTTATCGGAAGGAGTGAGAGATTCTGGAACTGAAATAATGTTTTATGCATGTCACTTTGAATTTTATTCCTGTCAACCGGAAAAGAGAAGGAAAGTTAAAGTTCTTAGTCTTGATTTAGTTCAATACACATTAGGGTGTCCACTCTAATGCCAAAAGAGCTATCAGAGTCTCTGTATTCAGATTTCAGAAATACTTCATCTGATGCACCTAATATTTCACATGGAAGAAACCAAACAACTGCAAAGAATAAACTCACAGACAGGCAACAAAAGACAGAAACACCTGGTTAGTAATAGGAGGAACACTTTCCACTGAACATCCACACCACCTCTGACCTCTCACTCCTGAACTTCAAAGAAGAGCAATAAACTCAAAACAACTTCAGCCTCAGAAGAGGCTGTGAATTACGATTCTACCAAAATACCAAAAATATTAGATTTACTAGAAATATTGGTTTCACGACGTTATTATTTGTGCTGCTTCCAGCTGCAGGTTATGATGTCTGTTTCACAGTGATCCAAATGTTGTTTTTTCTCTTTGCCCTTATGTCTCATAGATAGTAAACACCTACATTTTCAAATTGGATTGTCTTATTAACATAACTAAGTTAAACTGAGAGCAATTATTCCCAGCCTACACTTAATCTGCACTATGTTTCTTCTACACCCGACCTATATCTAGAGGGCTTACATGCCTGAAACCTTGTCTTTTTTCTTACATCTACAGAAGTGGTTCTAGTAAAGGATACTGCTACTTTATACAGTTTATTCCTTCTTGATATCTAGAGACTTATGATTGCTACATCACTGTTGCAAAACACAGTTATTCCAGATTTTAAAACAGGAAAAAAATATTAAAAAATCAGAGGGATCGTTATGGTGGGTAAAGTGGGTTCCTGTTAAAGTGCTAAGTTTGGTGTTGATGCATATGACAATTCATTTTTGGGATACCACAAATAGAGGCTAAAGGTTGCTTCAAAACAGCTTTCAGTGTTTTCTGCTCTTAAAAATCCACTCCAGGATTGTAGTCAAACATTTATTTATAAAGCACTAAGGTTCTGGTAGGATGATTTGCCATTTATAAACAAGCTTCTTGTTTGCTCAATTTTATGTGTATATGTGAACACCCACAGAGTTTATACACAGGATATAATTTCCAGGGGTGATTTTTGGCCTGTGTAGAATAAGAATTAATTTTGTATGGTAACTGCCTTTTCCCAGCAGCTAGCATTTCCACAGCTGGTTGCTGTTTCACTCACACATAGTTTTCCATCACATACTATTCTTTCAGCAGCCTTCTTTTACATCCCCAAAGAAAGAAAATACTTATCCACAACAAATGATGAAAGACAGTGAAAAAGAGTAACTGAAAGTGTGCCATTTTCTTTTGTGATTAGAAAAGCTCACACCTTTGGACTTCATTCACCCGAAGTCATGGTTTAACGTTTTAAATTCTGTTTATTTTGACAAATAGTATCAAAATTAAATACTTCCTGCATTTAGTAATACAGCAGTTCTAGTAATCCACTTTAAAATAATAGTTTTAGATAAAATATTGTTATGCTTTTATTTCTTTGTTAATCAGAAATTTTTAGGAATATCTGTAACTGAAGTGGCAGCGTGCTGCCTCTACAAGAGAAAGATAACATTATTTCAACAGAACAAATGAGGTTAGAAGGAGATTGAGAAAAATTTTTTGAGATAAAGCTTAAAAGCCTACACACAGAAGGGACTCATTACCTCCTGCTGTTGAACCTTGCAGAAAAAAAATAATACTTATTTAACCATAATACTTTTTATAAACATTTTTGAAGGACTGAAATGATTGACAGTTGTAGCAATGGTTGAAGAAGTCGTGAATGAAAAACCAGAGTGAGGGCATTTAAATCTTTTGTTCATTCTAATTAACTGATGGTAAGGATAGATGTAAGCTCAAGGCACCAACATTGTCACTTTAGACAAGGACAAAAGATGTCTTGTTTGTTCCAGTACAGGTAAAGATTTGATTTGCCTGTTTACTATAGTAGAATTGACATGAACTTTAATCATTCAGCTGATAAATAAAGAGATGCAAAGCTATAAGATGCATCATTTTTTTTTTACAAATTAATAAATACTATAAGCACTTAAAATCACCTTGTATTGAGCAGCCCAGAATGCTTTCCATACCATTTTACTCACCAAAAATAACTTAGTGATTAACGTTATTATACAGGGGCACAGACAGAAAAGCACTTGTGAAACCTAAAGTGTCAGTTCAAGGAATCTCTAGACACTCTCTCTTAGAAATTATACCCCCTGCAACGGAGTCACTTAGAAGGATTTTGTGCTTGTGCTTCAAGTGTGCCCGTACAGTGTCTTTCAGGTTAATTGACATGCAGAGATGGTTTTAAGTTACATGACAGACTCTGCACCCTTCAACTAAGGCATGAGCAGGCACTTTGTTCTGTCTCCCTTCCTCAGGGAGCAGAGAGCTCCATCAGGAGGAAGAAGAAGTCGATGACGGATAGGTATTTCTGGAAGACTGGTTATATCTCCCATATTAATCCCTTATCATCCTGCATGTGGCACGTAAGACTTTCCAAGAAAGAATCATAGAATCATAGAATAGTTAGGGTTGGAAAGGACCTTAAGATCATCTAGGTCCTATCCCTCCTGCCATGGACAGGGACACCTCACACTAAACCATACCACCAGGGGCTTTATCTAACCTGGCCTTGAACACCGCCAGGGATGGAGCACTCACAACCTCCCTGGGCAACCCATTCCAGTGCTTCACCACTCTAACAGTAAAGAATTTCCTCCTTATATCCAATCTAAACTTCCCCTGTTTAAGTTTTAACCCATTACCCCTTGTCCTGTCACTACAGTCCCTGATGAAGAGTCCCTCCCCAGCATCCCTATAGGCCCCCTTCAGATACTGGAAGGCTTCTATGAGGTCTCCACGCAGCCTTCCCTTCTCCAGGCTGAGCAGCCCCAACTTTCTCAGCCTGTCTTCAAGGGACAAAAAGAAGTTTGAGCAGAATATTAAAAACACTTGAAGGACTGTGTTTATAGCTGTTTTAGTATCTAATTCTCCTAAGAGTTGCCATTTAGCATTAAGTAGTTAAAAAATATCTTTTGTATGACAATGACTGTCATCAGTAATAACTTTCACTGGTGTCCATGCCTTTTATGGCTCAGATGGACACCGATGTCATTGCACATTTCAAAGTCTATAGTCCCTGTGATGAGAGAGTGTAATGGGTCTGGCTGGGATGGGGTTAACTATTTTTTCCCAGCAGCCTGTGTGATGATGCTTTGAATCTGTAACAACAGTATTGACACAGCACAATGTTTTAGCTATTGCTGAGCAATTCTGTCAAAGCCTTCTCTGTTTCTCACTCTGCCCTACTACCAGAAAGTAGACTGGGAGTAAGGAAGAAACTGGGAGGGAACACAATCAGGACATCTGATGCAAATTGACCAAAGCAGCATTCCAAGCCATACAATCCCAGGCCCAGCAACAATGAAATTGGGGCTTTGCTTTTCCAAACCTAGCTGGTGCTCATAGGCTGGCCATTGGTCTGTTTGTGGGAGGTGATGAGTGATTGCCTTTGCACCACTCTCCCCCAACCTTTCCTTCACATATTAAAATGTCTTTGTCTCAATTGATGAATTTTTCTCAAGTTTGCTCTTATTCTCACTTATCTTGCTTTGGGGGTTACTGAGCTATCAGCCTGTGCTTGTTTAGTTGCTAGGTGGTGCCAACCCACCTCAGACAGTCATATGCAAAGGTGGTATGCCAACTCATATCCTGGCAGAGGATGCAAAACATCATTCAGATCTACCCTGATATTAGTAATCATTTTCAGCCTCATGAAACATGCAAATATTAATATACATGCAATTATTAATATACAGCAGACTCTCTACAAAGACCTCCCACTCTTTTATGGCAAGCTTTAATTTTTAACTGAGTTTATTACTTATTTCTAAAATATTGTTGAAGTATAGACTGCAGTAGTTGTAAATACTTCTAAATCATTCTTTTTTCTTTATTTAGTACTTTTCCACTTAAATCAGCAGTGGTTTGGACTATGATAAAATTAAACCCTTGTTAATAAAGCTGGATTAAAAACAGCAACATTGCTATAGATACAGTGTTTGATTTTAACATCTCTGGCAGAAGTATATTATTAACAAAGGTTCATCAGTTCAGATTATTCGAGGTTTTCATAGTGGTTATTGATTGGACACTTCAGACCTAAAATTTTCCATGCTTCAAATATTCTAAAATCAATGATTTGGCGATGTTTACTTTCAGATACAGGAATGCAACCTTACTGCCACTTACTAAATGATTTCTGATAAAACAGAAGTTCATTTATTTTACAGAAGTAGAAATTAATCAGTTTATCCTTTAATTTACAAAGCCAGTATAAATTATATAATATTTTTCTCTGTTCATCTAGAATAGAATCATAGAATCATAGAATAGTTAGGGTTGGAAAGGACCTTAAGATCATCTAGTTCCAATCCCCCTGCCATGGGCAAGGACACCACACACTAAACCATGCCACCTAAGACTCTTTCCAACCTGGACTTGAACACCACCATGGATGGAGCATTCACAGCTTCCCTGGGCAACCCATTCCTGTGCCTCACCACCCTCACAGAAAAGAACTTCTTCCTTATATCTAATCTAAACTTCCCCTGTTTAAGTTTGAACCCATTACCCCTTCTCCTATCACTACAGTACATAATGAAGAGTCCCTCCCCAGCATCCCTATAGGCCCCCTTCAGATACTGGAAGGCTGCTATGAGGTCTCCATGCAGCCTTCTGTTCTCCAGGCTGAACAGCCCCAACTTCCTCAGCCTGTCTTCATACGGGAGGTGCTCCAGTCCCCTGATCATCCTCATGGCCCTCCTCGGGACTTGTTCCAACAGTTCCATGTCCTTTTGATGTTGAGGACATCAGAACTGCACACAATACTCCAGGTGAGGTCTCAGGAGAGCAGAGTAGAGGGGCAGGATCACCTCCTTCAACCTGCTGGTCACATTCCTTTTGATGCAGCCCAGGATACGGTTGGCTTTCTGGGCTGCGAGCGCACACTGAAGCCAGCTAATGTTCGTTTTTTCATCTACCAACACCCCCAAGTCCTTCTCTGCAGGGCTGCTCTTAAGCTCTTCTCTGCCCAACCTGTAGCTGTGCCTGGGATTGCTCTGTGTCAGGTGTAGGACCTTGCCCTTGTCATGGTGAAACTTCTTCAAGTTGGCATCAGCCTACCTCACAAGCATGTCAAGGTCCCTCTGGATGGCATTCCTTCCCTGCAGCATATCAACCGAACCACACAGCTTGGTGTCATTGGCAAACTTGCTGAGGGCGCACTCAATCCCATTGTCCATGTCACCGACAAAGATGTTGAACAAGACCGGTCCCAACACCACTCATTGGAGGGACATCACTCTTTACTGGTCTCCAGCCAGACGTTGAGCCACTGACTACAACTGTTTGCATGCGGCCATCCAGCCAGTTTTTTATCCACCGAGTGGTCCATCCATCAAATTTATGTCTCTCCAATTTAGAGACAAGGATGTCGTGTGGGACAGTGTCAAACGCTTTGCACAAGTCCAGGTAGATGACATCAACTGCTCTACCCCTGTCCATCAGTTCCATAGCCCCATCATAGAAGGCCACCAAATTGGTCAGGGAGGATTTCCTCTTGGTGAAACCATGTTGGCTGTCACCAAGCACCTTGTTGGTTTTTTTTTTTTTTATGTGCCTTAGCATGTCTTCTAGCAGAATGTGCTCCAAGATTTTGCCAGGCACAGAGGTGAGACTGACTGGTCTGTAATTCCCCGGGTCTTCCATTTTCCCCTTCTTGAAAATGGGGGTTAGATTTCCCTTTTTCCAATTGTTGGGAACTTCATCTGACTGCCATGATTTTTCAAATATGACAGCCATTGGCTTAGCAACTTCATTCTCCAGCTCCTTCAGGACCCGCGGATGGATTCCATCGGGTCCCATGGCACTGTATGTTCAGGTTTTTAAGATGGTCTCAAGCCAGATCCTTTCCTACAGTGGGCCTAGGATCATCTTTCTCGCAGTCTCTGCGTCTGCCTTCCAAGACTTGGGTGGTGTGGTCAGAGCATTTGCCAACAAAGACTGAGGCAAAGATGTCATTAAGAACCTCAGCCTTCTCCAAATCCAGGGTAGCCAGTTCTCCTGGTAGCTTCCGGAGGCAGCCTACGTTGTCCCTAGTCTGACTTTTATTTATCTACATACCTATAGAATCTCTTCCTGTTATCCTTAACATCGCTAGCCAAGTTTAATTTTAACTGGGCCTTAGTTTTCCTAACCTGGTTCATAACTTCCTGGACAACATCGTTGTATTCTTCCCAGGCTTCCTGCCCTTGCTTCCACCTTTTATAAGCCTCTTTTTTCCTTTGAATTTTCCTCAGCTGCTCCTTATCCATCCAAGGAGGTCTCCTGGCCCTCCTGCTGCACTTCCTTCTAGTAAACGGTTCCATTTCAGTGTATGTAATCCTAGCACATACATAATTTTCCGGCTTAGGGCACTGCTTTACAGACGTCTATACAAAATAAAATGTTTTGAAGTTTTTGTAATCACAGCGAGTAAGGTTAAGCTCACACTCTAAATTTTACTTGTCCTCGTAATATATCTTCTT